>NW_007742699.1:8010-9462 GCF_000696425.1 Galeopterus variegatus
GTCAGCACCACGCTCTCCCAAGTGAGCTAACCGGCCATCCCCATATAGGGATCCGAACCCGTGCCCTTGGTCTTATCAGCCGCACACTCTCCCAAGTGAGCCATGGGCTTGGTTCTGATGGCTTTCCCCCACCCCGCACTGGGCAATAAATCCAACATTTTTTTCCTCTCCATTTCTACATCCAATGGTGATATTTTATAGGCTAGCTTCTAAACCAATGCAAATTTTAAAAAAATGATGAAAGCATTTTGCTCTGGAATACTATTGTTTGCCTACCATATAGGTTGACAGCAGATACTAGTTTGCCAAGCTTCAGATGGCAGAATGCTAAGTTGTGAGTTCAGTATTGTCCAGCCAGTTGTTCTTCCTTGCCTTGGAGACTCTAGTGGTATGTGCTGTTGACAGACCATCTTGTAGCCACCACTTGTCTTCTCACATTGAATCCACTATGGTAGAACATTCATGTCCTTAAGATGCAAGGCCTAGTAAAAAGCCTCCCACAAATCCACTGGATATCACAATGTTCTATTTGATAAATTCTGTTGCTTCTTCAATTACATTGTTGATTTCACGTGCTGCTTTATGTGCTCATTTCTTAATCTGTCTTTTTGCTTTGTTTACTTTTTTGACTCCCTTCCAGTTAATCTGCACATAGCCACTGTGACTGGCAATCTGAAGGAGAAGAAAGCCACCACCCACTGCAGTTGCTGCAAGTTTTCCAACTTTCTGGAACAAAAATCCCACACACCAGCCAGTCGTGCCACCCATTACAATCTGGGTAGCTACTGAGTGTTTTTCTACCATAGGTCCTGAACTGTGGCCAAACACTCAATTCCACCAGTGGTGTCTTCTCGCATACTCAGTTAAATCCAACACTTCATAAGAGTCATCATCGCTTTCATATTCTTTGGGAGGCGGGTCCTGGGTGGCCACGATACCGCCGGCGGCCTGTTCTGGGGTGGTCCTGGCTTTAAAGGAGAGCAGTTGGGTCTCTTGCTGCTGCAACGCGAGTGGGAGCACCAGGAGCCCGGGCTCAGAGCAAGACACCTCGGATTGTTTTAAGAAGATGGCAGACAAGCTGGACTTGGGGGAAATCGCCAGCTTCAATAAGACCAAGCTGAAGAAAACTAAGATGCAGAAGAACACCCTGCCAGCCAAAGAGACCATTGAGCAGGAGAAGCGGAGTTAAATCTCTTAAGAGCCAGGAAGATTCCCCACCCCCATCATCTCCGAGCCCCCATTTGTGGTATGGGGGAAGAGCCACCTGCAAGAGGGACATGAGCCACAAGCTGCACTGTGGACCCGGGCACTCCACACCAATGCCACCAGCTTGTGGGTCTCTGAGGGGACCCCCAACTGGACTGCCAAATTCTCCGGTTTCCCCTGGGATACTATAGAAAATTATTTGTTTGATTAATGAAAATAAAATATACCTCATGGCAAAAAAAAAAA
>NW_007742699.1:10344-12008 GCF_000696425.1 Galeopterus variegatus
AAAAAAAAAAAGCAATTGAGAAGGATAACTCTCTTGCTCAGCCCATTCTCACCACGTGATACCCTGGTCACCATGGGATCCTGTAGAGAGTCCCTCCAAGAAGGCCCTCACCAGATGTGTTCCCTGAACCTTGGACTTCCCAGCCTCCAAAACGGTAAGAAATAAATTTCATTTCTTTATAAGTTACCAAGTTTCAGGTGTTCTGTTATAAGCAGCAGACACAGACTAATACAATTTCCTAGGCCAGTTACCAAAAAGGAAAAGAAAAACCTCCTGTAGTGTGACTGTTTTTCCTTATGGGAAGCCCATTTGGATAACCTGAAAGTGGAACCTGATAAAAAAGGTATTTTGAATGTAATCAGACACAGGAAGAAAGTGTCCAAGGTTATGAGAGTACCAATTAAAGCATATGAAGAAAATCTATGAGTACAAAATCAAATTATACTGGAGGAAAAACATTGCTTTTCTAGACATTTCAACTGTCAGATGATAACAGCAGAGTTAGCTGATAAAAGAGAGAGTTATCTTTCAAGATCTTTGCAAGGGTAGAAGAGGGGAAACTGCAGGCATTTGTGACCTGTAAGTCACGTACAGTGAGATACAACAAAAGCTGAACTTCTGAGATATGAATCTGGGAAGCTTCAAGAGGAAGATTCCACCTCAAGAAAGGAAATTAGCATTCTGAATGAAGAAAACAGCATTTACAACTTGAAAAAAGGGAGATTAAATGAATCTCAGGAAGAAATAAGACAAAAATAGAAACTGTGGTTTTGAAGATGACTGTTAAAGAAACAGATTTTTAAATTAGAAATCAAGGCCTGGCCAGTTAGCTCAGTTGGTTAGAGCGCAGTGTTGATAACACCAAAGTCAAGGGTTGGGATCTCTGTACCAGCCAGCTGCCAAAAAAAAAAAGTTAGTACATAAGATGTTTTCTCATACAAAATTATTCTCGTTTCTTTTTAACCTTCTTTACCAAAGCCACATTTTCATATTTATTTTTATTTTTATTTTATTTTTTTCTTTAAAAGATGACTAGTAATGGGATCTCAACCCTTGGCTTGGTGTTGTCAGCACCACGCTCAGCCTCAGAGTCTCTCACAGGCTGCAGTCAAGGTGTCAGCCAAGGCTGGGGTCTCATCTGAANGTTTCTTGTGGGAGGGTGCCTCCCAACAGTGGGGCAAGAGGTGAGGCCGGGCGGACCCAACCAGGCCCTCTCTTGAGCCATTCCCTGGACATTCCTCTCCTCGGCCGCCAGAGCTGAGGGCCCCTCAAGTTTCCTTCCCGAAGTCTTGCTTTTCCTCGGCCTCCCTCGGGCCCTCCACAAGATCTCAGGGTTTATCCTCCCTCACCCCCACGCTGGATCCTCAGGGCCAGATATTTTTTTTTTTAATAAAGAAAAACGACATTTATTGCTTACAGTTTCTGAGGCTGGGAAGTCCAAAGTCCATCTGGTGGTGGCAGCAGTGATCCAGATGGTGGAAGCAAAGAGAGAGAGAGAGAGAGAGAGAGAGAGAGACTCTTCTCTTCTTTTAAAGCCCTCACAACCGCACCCCTGACCACCATTTTTAATCCATTCACTATCACACTGTCCTACAACCCAATCACTTCTTCAAGGCCCCACCTTACCATTACCATAATAGGATTTCCCACCCTCTTAACAGTCA
>NW_007742699.1:12901-15376 GCF_000696425.1 Galeopterus variegatus
AAAAAAAAAAAAAAAAAAAAAAAAAAAAAAAAAAAAAAGTTTTGGGGGGGCGGGGGGGGAAGGGGAGAGGAGGCGTACAGGAATTCTCTGGACTCTCCACTCAACTATTCTGTAAACCTAAAACTGCTCAAAAAAAGAAAAAAAAATCTATTCATTTAAAAAAAAAGTTTTGTGGGTGAGGTTTTTGTCTAAAGGAGTCAATTTTTTTTTTCCTTTTTGTCTTTGTTCGTGTCTGGCAACGGATCACAACACTCGGTGCTGCGCCCACACCTCGCTCAGCCAGTGAGCGGGAACCGGTCTGTATGTGGGATCCGAACCCTCAACGGGAGCGCCGCCGTGCTCCCAAGCAGCGCACTGTAGCAGTGCGCCACCGGGCCGTCCCTAAAGGAGTCAATTTTAAATAGACACATAGGAAGCTCCTGAGTTTCTAAAGGAATTTGGTACGCGTGCTGTAGGGGAGTAAGACAGGACAGAATGAAAGAGGCTTCTAGATCCTCAGTCTTTTAGAGGAAGGAAGCAGGAGGAGAAGGCCATTTATCTGCAGAGTCAGCTTTCTTATGAGAGGGAAGGATGACTCAGAGGACCGAGCCAAAGGCAGGAAGGACACCCCCAGCACCACCCCCGGGAACAGGACCCAAAGACCCCCACCCCGAGCAGTCTCCTCTGCAGCAGGCCATGATTTTCATGACTAGATCCTGGGCCTCGAATCTGAGCCAGAAGCCTTAGTGGATGAGGCTGGAGGTGTCCCACGGTGGGGATAGGTGTTTTTTGCATGTGGGAGGACTGTAGGTTGTTGTGGCCCAAGGATGGGCTGAGGCAGAGCAGATTTTCCAAAAATGGCCGCAGCGAGGTCTCCCATCCCACGTGCCTTTTCACAATGTGACCTGGAAATTCCTCCCATTGAGAGGACCTATGTCTCCTCCCTTTGAATCTGGGAGGATTTGTTTAATGGTTACCGAGAGGAGGCAGAAGTGACTTCCACAGCCGGGTCAGAAAAGGGGATGCAGCTGTGGCCTTGTCTTCTGGAACCTTTGCACATGGAGCCTTGCATGACCATGGCAGAGTCTGACCACCCTGAGACCTCCATACGCCCATGGGCATGTGTGAGTTATCTATTGCTGTGTAACAAATAAATTCAGTGGCTTTAAACAACTCACCTGTATTACCTCACAGCCTCTGTGGGTCTGGGGTCTGGGCATGGCTCAGCCATGTCCTCTGCCTCAGAGTCTCTCACAGGCTGCAGTCAAGGTGTCAGCCAAGGCTGGGGTCTCATCTGAAGGCTCAACTGGGGAAGGATCTGCTTCCAAGCTCATATGGCAGAATTCCATTCCTTGAAGGCTCTTTGACCCAAGACCTCTGTTTTTAGCCAGCTAGAACTGAGCTCTTTGCCATGTGGGACTCCCCACATAGCAATTTATTCCATCAAAGCCTGCAAGGAAGGGAGAATGCTAGCAAGATGGAAATTAGTCTCTTGCAATTGGATCAACTTTGAGCTATCCTGTTGGTTAGAAGGGGCTCCACAAGATGATGAATCCACAAGGCAAGGATCCTTCTAAGGATCTTAGAAGCCACCTACCAGGGAAAGCCACAAATAGGCACTCTGGTTGGCAGTCCTGGACTTTGAGTCTTCCCAGCCCAGGCGATAGAAATGTGAGCAAATGGGCCTTCAGCAGGTCCCCAGATGATACCTTTTCATGGTGGTCACATGCCTCCGTTTCTGAGAGCTCTGCTGCCTCCAGCTGACTTTTCTCCTTCTCCTGTCAACTTTTTTCCAGCCCTTTTCTCTGCCTGTTTCCCCAGATTTTCAGGCCTGAATGGCTGGACTTGATTTTTGACAGGCCAGTCAGGGGGACTGTTCCTGTCTTCTGGCTGATCACGCCGGACCTGGGGCCACCTCTGCGCCTTCGGCTCAGCTCAGCCGCTGTCTCATCTGCTTGGCTCGGCGTCTTTGCATCTGACTGCACTCTTTATGGCCATCCTGGAGCTTGAACTTGTTTGATGATTGAGGCCTTGCTGCATGTGCGAAATTTACGGTAAAGGTTGGCAAGGCAGACACTCATATGCATCATGGGAGTGTACCCTGCAACCACCTTTCCAGAAAACACACTGGTAATATATATCAAGAGCTTTAAAATGCCCATATGCTTTGTCCCAGTAATTACATTTTTCTCATTTGCTTATTCAACATGTACCTCTTGATTACCCATTATGGGCCCTGGGGATGGAGTGCTTATACTTTGGGAAGGAAAACAGACGTCAAATAGTCATATAATATGGGTAAAATGACAACAGTGGTAAAGGCTGAGAGGGTGCAAGGAGAGTGTGCACTGAAGGACTCGCCTGGTCTGGGATCAGGGGAGATCAGGAGGATGAACAAGGATTAACCAGGAAAAACAAGAAGGGTGAGAAACCACAAGCCGAGAACAGCCTGTGCAAAGGCCCTTTGGTAGGAAGGAATATGGTCTACACAAGGGA
>NW_007742699.1:17290-17974 GCF_000696425.1 Galeopterus variegatus
AAAGTCACCATTATTAGGACCTAAAGCCAGCTTTTCTTTCTTTTGTTTTGGATTTGGGCACTTTGGTCTGCCGATTTTCAAGGAGTCTTTAACCATCATTTTGAGATGGGCAGCTGTCGTGTAAGACCCCCTTGTATAGAAAATGTGACAGAGTTTGAGGTTACCCAGCTCACACACACTATGATTTTCCTCCCCATGAAGCAGGGTTCTGGGCCTGTCATTAGCTGGAGCCCACAGGAGCCTGAGCTTCTTTNAGAGACGGGAACCGAGCTGTGGAAGGGGCGAGACTGCCCAGCCCCCTGCCACAAGTGAATAATCAGACTCTTGGACCAAAGGCATGCACAGGAGTGTTCGTGGCAGCCTGATTGACACTACGAGGAAATTTAAAAGAAGCACGTATTCAACAATAGGTTGGTGGAAGAGTGTGCACCGCTGTAATGAGTGTAAAATGACAGCCACAGGAAACCCCTGGAACCAGGCAGAGGTGGTGGGTGCACCGTGCCATGAATGTGCGGGTGCCGCTGAGCTGCCCACTTTAAAGCTCCTAATTTTATGTTATGTTCTTTTTTTATATGAAGGCTACAAGGGGCTATGTGTCCATAAAGATTTCACTTGTGTAGAAAACAGAAACATAAAATAAAACATATAATACGTTTAAAACATAAAAAATATAGGAAAGCAATA
>NW_007742699.1:20060-20917 GCF_000696425.1 Galeopterus variegatus
CTGGCCAGGTCTCCTTTGTCCTTGTCACTTCCTGCTGGCCTTACCTCCTCGCCTCTCCCTCTACCATCCCTCCCTCCAGGAGGCAGAGCCAGGATGAGCTTTCCAGGAGAAAACTGCCACTCTATGGCCTGAGGAAGGAGAGGGACTGGCATCCCCCTGACGCTTCACCAGTGCCTTTTGCTTGGGGGGAAGGTGGGGATCCCTGAGAAACACCAATGGAAAAGCCCAGGTCAATCCTCCGTCCTCAGTCTTCCCTTAACCTCAACTTTCTCTTTTGCTCACCGCCTGACCCCTCTAGACCTGCAGAACTGGGCTGGTGACTGTCCCCAAGCATTCTTTGTACACTCCCATCTCTGTGCCTNCATGTGGAGACCGGTTCCCGCTCACTGGCTGAGTGCGGTGCAGGCACAACACCGAGGGTTGAGATCCCGTTGCCGGTCAGTAAAAAAGACAAAACGGAAAAAAAAAATAAAAAAGGAAAGAAAGAAGGGACAGTCAGGCTCCTGGCGGTTGTTCTTGGTGGTGGCAGCTGTTTGTTTTCGTAAATGTCCATTTAACAGCCGTGACCGCTGAAGGTCGTCTCTTCTGTGGCCTCTGGCTCTACCCCAGGTATGGCCCCTTCGAGCAGCCCCTACAAACATGGGAATCTGCCAGAGGCTGAAGAGCCCCAGAAGAGACCAACCCGGGCAGTCCTGTAGCTGGACTGAATCACCTCGTCATCCCCCAGGCGGCACGTCCCTCGTTCACAGGAGCACCCGTAGCCCCCAGAGCTGCGAGTGCTGCAGCAGCCCCAGCATGGGATGACCTGAGCTTACCCACATTCTCCCCGCTTGTTCCCAGCCCCCTGTTCTAAGATG
>NW_007742700.1:0-2182 GCF_000696425.1 Galeopterus variegatus
TTACGTGATTCAGTATGTGCTTTCACATTCCATTCTCCAACATGTGCAATGACTAATTGTTTTCTGCAAATCGCACTGATTGTTCTGTTATGTTATTTACCTCCCTAATTCAGTTGTATGTGTCCTCCCATCTGTCATTAAAAGAACAGTCATAAACGTTCATTTCTGGTAATGTCTGAGTCATGCTGGCAAAGGTATTGTTAATTGTTAAAGAAAAATCTGAAGCACAGTAAAATTTTAAAGAGTTTATTCAAATAAGAAGCCATTCATAAATTGGGAAACACCATACCAAAAAGGTTTAATGTTCTGATGACATATCATCAGGGGCAGGTGTTTATGGGATAAACAAACAAAATAAAGAAGTTATTTGATTGGTTGAAATGAAAAAGTTGCCTTGTTTTATCTATCCCAGTGGAAAATCCTTGGTTATATAAGTGTAAGTTTGTTTGCTACCTCTTATTGGCTAGCTTAAGTTCTTTTGCTTAATGTACAAAATATGTACTTTACATATACAGATACAAATAAGTTGAAAGCAAATGTGGCTAAAAATACATAAGTCATGCAAACAGTAAGCATATGAAGGCTGAAGTGAATATATGCATATCACATAAACTATACTTCCGAAAGTAAGAATATCACCCAAATTTAAAATGATACTTCATGTCGATGAAAGGGTCAATTCATAAGTTGAAATCATACAGAATATGTCTATCTGAACACAACAGAATTACACTGGAATTTAACAACAGTAAGATATCTCAGAAAAACCCAGACACATGGAAATTAAATAATGCACATTTAAGCAATTCATGGGACAAGAAAGAAATCACAAAAAAAATTAGAAAAAAATTAAAAAATCAACAAAACCAAAATTTGAATTTTTAAAAAGATCAGCAAACTTTGCAAACCTTTCTTTAGACTGACCAAAAAAAAAAAAAATAAATAAATAAATAAATAAAAAAAATAAAACAAAAGAGAGAAGACCAAAATGACTAAAGTCAGAAATGAAGCAGGGGCATTATTACATTGTTGTTATGGTTTTTTGTGGTGGTAAGATTTAGATTCTGTTTCTCATTTATGTTTTTGTTCTACCAGTTGGTTTTGTTTTTTCTTGTGTATTCATGATAGTGATTATCATTTTTTGGATTCCAGACGCAGGACTCCCTTGAGAATTTCCTATAGGGCGGGTCATGTGGTGATGAATTCCTGCAGTTTTTGTTTGTTCGGAAAATACACTATTTTTCCCTCATTTCTGAAGGATATCTAGTATAGTATTCTTGGCTGGCAGATTTTTTCTTTTAGCATTTGAATATATTATTCCATTTTTTTTCTGGCCTGTAGNATTGAAATGGGAATTGTGTATCTGCTTACTTGCATGCGCTCACGTGTATGCATGCACTCACGAACACACCTACACACAAGTGTGGCACTTGCCTTTCGGCCAAGGTGGCATATCTAAACAAAGCTTTGGCCTAGTGAATTCTAGACTTAATCACTAGTTCCCAACGATGTAGAGTTGAGGTTGCAATGCCTACAGGCAGTCAAAGATTTCCACTGTTGCCTAAAATCCATCCACTTGTTGCCTAAAACCTCTTCCGGGGGTGGGGTGGGGAAGAAGATATAACAACTACAATTACTTGAATTTGATACAACAAATAAACAGAAAGGACATTGTTGGGTCGAGGGAGGAGAGGGAAGAGGGAGGGAGGTTTTGGTAAGGGGCAACAATAATCAACCACAATGTATATTGACAAAATAAAATTAAAAAAAAACAAAAAAACCCTCTTCCTTTCTACTGAGCTGTCCATGCATGTCTTAGGACATTTTAAGTGGCAGATTTTCATTTATAAAAAGACTGTAANTTTGGTGTTTTCATGATTCAGCACATCACCTGACATATCATAGAAAGTATGGTCATTGGTAAGATCTGACAGATCAGTTCCATTTTGTAAGGGGCCAACAACTCTGTTGTCAAAATTTTTTCTGTTGTTTGTTCATGGGACATTTAACATGACATTCAAATCAGGAAATGTAACATTCCTGATGTTAGAAGAAAAACTTTAGACAACTTAAATTTAAGAGGGTTTAATTGAGCGAAGAAAAAAATCTGTAAAAGATACATGAATCGGGCAGCCCTAGAGTCAGAACAGATTCAGAGGGACTCAGCTGCTGTGGTGTGGTT
>NW_007742700.1:3964-5629 GCF_000696425.1 Galeopterus variegatus
TAAGTATAAGTTTGTTTGCTACCTCTCATTGGCTGAACTTAAGTTCTTTTGTTTAATGTACAAAATATGTACTTTACATATACAGATACAAATAAGTTGAAAGTAAATGTTTCTAAAAATACATAAGTCATGCAAACAGTAAGCATATGAAGGCTGAAGTGAATATATGCATATCACATAAACTATACTTCCAAAAGTAAGAATATCACCCAAAGTAAAAATGATACTTCATGATGATGAAAGGGTCAATTCATAAGTTGAAATCATACAGAATATGTCTATCTGAACACAACAGAATTACACTGGAATTTAACAACAGTAAGATATCTCAGAAAAACCCAGATACATGGAAATTAAATAATGCACATTTAAGCAATTCATGGGACAAGAAAGAAATCACAAGAAACATTAGAAAAAAATTTAAAAATCAAGAAAACCTAAAGCTGATTTAAAAAAAAAATAAAAAAGAGAGAAGACCAAAATGACTAAAATCAGAAATGAAGCAGGGGCATTATTACATTGTTGTTATGGTTTTTTGTGGTGGTAAGATTTAGGTTCTTTCTGATTCTCATTTATGTTTTTGTTCTACCAGTTGGTTTTGTTCTTTCTTGTGTATTCATGGTAGTGATTATCATCTTTGGATTCCAGATGCAGGACTCCCTTGAGAATTTCCTATAGGGCTGGTCATGTGGTGGTGAATTCCTGCACTTTTTGTTTGTCCGGAAAATACACTATTTTTCCCTCATTTCTGAAGGATAGCTAGTATAGTATTCTTGGCTGGCAGTTTTTTTCTTTTAGCATTCAAATATATTAGAATAATGTTGAGTGAAACGAGTCAGGCAGAGAAAAAGAAATACCACATGTTCTCACTTANTCTTGTGTATTCATGGTAGTGATTATCATTTTTTGGATTCCAGATGCAGGACTCCCTTGAGAATTTCCTATAGGGCGGGTCATGTGGTGATGACTTCCTGCAGTTTTTGTTTGTTCGGAAAATACACTATTTTTCCCTCATTTCTGAAGGATATCTAGTATAGTATTCTTCGCTGGCAGATTTTTTCTTTTAGCATTTGAATATATTATTCCATTTTTTTTCTGGCCTGTAGAGATTCTGTTGATAAATCTGCTGTTAGTCTGATAGGGGCTACCTTATAGGTGACATGATACTTTTCCCTTGCTGCTTTTAAGATTCTCTGTCTTTGAGTTTTGCCAGTTTGACTATAAAGTGTCTTGGACAGGATGTTTTAGGGTTGAATCTGTTTGGGCATCTTAGAGCCTCCTGTATCGGAAGGTCTGTGTCTTTCCCTATACCTAAGAAGTAACATTATTATTTTTTTGAATAGGTTTTTCATGCCTTTTCCTTTATCCTCTCTTTCTGGAACACCCATAATTTGAATGTTTTTGTGCTTAAGTTTGTCTGCTATCTCTCTTAGATTTACTTCATTTTCTTAAAATTCTTTTTTCCTTTTTTTTTGTCTGTCTGGGTTATTTCAAAATGACTATCTTTAAAAATTCTTTCTTCTGCTTGTTCTAGCCTGCTACTTAAGCTATCAGTTTTGTTTTTTATTTCATTGACTGAATCTTTCAGTTCCATGAGTTCTGCTACATTTTTTTTAAGGTATTAAACTCTCTGTAAATTTCCTCCTTCATATCCTGGATTTTTTT
>NW_007742700.1:7484-8129 GCF_000696425.1 Galeopterus variegatus
TTAGATGTTATAAACAGAACAACAATATGAGCTAAAATAAAACAAAAAAGTAAAGAATAAAGATTAGTGGATATAATGGAATACTATTCAGCCATAAAAAAGAATGAAATTCAGCCATTGGCAGCAACATGGATGAGCCTGGAGAAAATTATGGTCAGTAAAGCAACCCAGGTGCAGAAAGAAATACCACATGTCCTCACTCATACGTGGGAGCTGAATCCATACATAAACAAATAAACAATAAAGAGAGACAGAGAGCGAGAAAGAAAGAAACAANTTGTTTAATGGACACAAAGAATGATTACATATCGTAATGATGAATAAGCTAACTATCCTGACCTGACTATCACACCTTGTATACAACCACTGAAAGTCAACTTTGTACCCTACATATATGTACAATAAATTATCTTAAAAAAAGATTAGTGTATATATAATGTCTTAAGTTTAAAAATGACTAATAAGTAAAAATTCTTGTTCTTTGACAACACAGCAGAGAAAATGCTAATCAAGGGGAAAAAATCACAGTATACAAAATATAAAATGACAATGGAAATATCAACTGAACCCTATTAAGTAGAATAAAAATGATTAGAGATTACTTTACATAACTCTATGCAAATAAATGAGAAACTGTGGGTGAAA
>NW_007742700.1:9205-11020 GCF_000696425.1 Galeopterus variegatus
GGGAAACAGAACCCAACTGCCCTAAGAAAATAATACGTCATGACCAAGTGGAATTTATTCCATGAATGTAAGTGTGGATCAAAATGAGAAAATCCTTTAATATAACTCATCATATTAATAGATCTAAAGAAAAACAAAATATACACTCCCCAGACATGTTTTAAAATGTCCTTTGGCATCTATTGCTCATAAAATGCTCCAAAAAATAAAAATCATTTATAATTGATGTGTAAACTTCATTCCTAAAGCTGGCATCTTACTGAAGGGAGAAACAGTAAAACATTCCCATTAAGATTAGGAACAAGGCAAGAATAACCACTACCTTAGATAATATTTTCTCAGCAGCAGACCCTGAGTCAAGGATTGGAATACAAGTAGTTTCTCTGAGAAATCATCCCAGTTAGCACTGGTAGGATAGTAGAGCATAATATATGGAAAGGAAGAATATCGACACAGGGTTAATGTAAGGAATAGATTTCACTGTGGCTAACCGGGGTAGGGAGGGGGTCAATCCTGCTGGAGGCCTTCGAGAGACGGTATAGGACACAGCTTAGAGATGTTCCACAGGAGGGCTGAGCAAGCTGGGGTATTAACTACCAGCTCCATCCATCATTGAAGTCTTCCCCTGGGATGTGTTAATACACTTCTGAATTTGTGCATCAGTATTCTCATATCCTCATATCCTCACTAATCCATGGTGTTATCTGGCTTTCTATCTTCGCCACACTGAAGGACTAGTATTATCTTTGTATTTTTCTCATTATTAGTGAATTTGAGCATCTTGACACACACTTTACAGCCATTAAAGCTACACTTTGTGTAACTTGCTCTATTTTCTATTAGAATAATACATATTTTCTGTTTCCTTTCTTAGTTATAACTTTCCAGAAGTTCTTTGAATACTCTATTAATCTCTTCTCAATTTTACACATTATAACTTTCTTCCACATAGTGCTGGGCATATGGGGGAAATGGTCAGATAGCGCAAAAGTGGTCTGCTTGCTGCTTGCAGAGTGTTGCTGAAGAGCCTCCCGACAATGTCTTCTAAGAGGGGCAGGAACAAGGCATGTTGAATGTGAGAGGTGGACTAGGTGCTCAGTCTGGAGGCTTTTAATTACATCTGTCCTCTGTCCATTGCTCTGGGTGTACATATGGGCCTCAGGCACAAAGGGTTGTAAGTTAACTCTGACATATCATGGCATAAGCAACATTTCCTTGAGATCCGTCTCTCCATTTTCAGTGGGGAAAGGAGTCATCTATCAGTCGAGAAATACAGTCATCTTTCTCACAGGTCCCCATGCAGTTTAAAGACCCAGAGGGTCCAGGATAGTCACAATCAGGTAACTTCCCTCAGTAGAAAAATGGTGGTCAGTGGTGGCAGCATTGACTTCTAATCTCTTGTCATAAAGGTGAAACAATATTCATGTGGTTAGCTACTGGGTATAACGTTTTGCTGTGTAACAAAGTACCTCCACATTTAGCAGTTTAAAACAACACAAAATTATCATCTCATAGTTTCTGTGGGTCAGGACTCCAGGTGTGGCTTAACTGGGTGTCTTTGTTTCAGGGTCTCTCGTAGGTTGCAGTCAAAGTGTTGGCCAGGGCTGCAGTCATCTAAAGATTCAACTGGAGGGGGATCTGCTTCCAAGTTCACTCATGTTGCTGTTGTTAGGAGTTTGGTCCTTGCTGAAAATTGGTCAGAGACCTAATTTCCTTACCATGTCGACATCTCTACAGAGCAGCTCATAACATGGCAGCTGCCTTACCTCAGAAAGAGTGAGAAAGACAGGGAGACAGAGAGAGCAAGATGGAAAG
>NW_007742700.1:11844-13167 GCF_000696425.1 Galeopterus variegatus
TCTCCACAGTGAAATCCCATCACTTTTGCAGCATTCTGTTCATGAGAAGTGAGGCACTAGGTCCATGCCACACTCAAGGGGAGGAGTTACACATGGACATGAACATAATACACACTGGGTGCCATCTGGGGCCCCTACTACAGGTGTGTCCTGAGGAATCATAGTAATATTCGGGGTGGGGGATATTCAGGAACTGGAGGCCCCACTTCAGGTAGTGTGAATAGTAAGTTAGTAAACTTGGATCATGTGTGTTCCTGAGGACATTTCTTTGATATATTTCTAAATGCCTCCCCTATGTTGGGGGTAGAGTACAGTGCAGAGAAATGAAAAGAGAGAGGGAAGGAAATGGACTTGAACTTTCCCTGATGCTTAAAACATTAGGTCAATATTTCTCAGTTTTCTTTAGCCTTAATATATTGACCACAAGAAGGCAAAACTGAGTAAACACATAGTCAAACATTCCTGCTCTATTTTTGAAATACACACCTCTTAATTATTTTTTCTGAATTTTCTATTCCTTTACAGGCTACGGCAGGTTTGTTCAATGATTAGTTTCATGTAATTCCAGGCATTCTTCCATGTGATGCACACTATGAAGTTCTAAGGGCAAGGATTATGAGGAAATAATAACAAAGGATGGAGAATCAAAGCTGTTGAAAGCTTTTTCTCCCACATGGAATACCCTTCCTCTGTATCATTACTGTATTATCTTGGGTCTTTGTCCTCTTTGAAGTACTTCTTCTTCCTCTTGGAATTCTTCTGCCGTGTGAGTGGTTATGGTAAAGTGAGATTAAGGCCACCTTCTCTTTGTGAGGATCCAGCACTGTTCTTAATGCTTCGGCAGGAGCCAGGTTGAGTCTTAGGAGAAAGTTGTCCAACTGTAACAGTTCAGCTGCCTCGTCTCATGCTGGGGCTTTTAAAGCAGTATCCTAGTTGTATTCTGCTATTGTTTGTTCATTTTTCCTAGCACTATTCCATGTTGTTTATATTTATGTTCTGGCCTGTTCTCTGAATTATCCCATGGGAAACAGAGACCCATAGGTTTTAGAGTTGAAACTCTTAAGCATGGCAGTTGGTGCGACTAGTCCTCCTGCAGGTTTGACATGTGGGCCTTTAAATAGATCCTAAGCCTAGTGACTTGAATTTAAATCCAGCAGGTCATCAGGAGTGTGCTAGGTCTGGAGGAAGGCACACAGGCCATTCCTACCTGCTACCTCCAGGAAAAAGACAGTGAAATGCCACTCTCCATTAGCATCAGGAATAACTCTATCTCTGCTAAGGATTTGGGAAACTGGAGCATGCAGCATTATCTCCTGATTTTTT
>NW_007742700.1:13952-16915 GCF_000696425.1 Galeopterus variegatus
CATTCTCTTTCAAGTACCCCACACTTTACCTTCTCTGGTTTATTCTCTATTTGGAGGATATTTTGTCTTTTTATACCTTTGTGCTTTGTGGTTATTCCCCCAGTTTTATCCCTTACATCCTATTTCCCTTCTTTGTTCAAATGATACTTTATAACACTGTGTAATGAGAAATATTTAACCAGTGAAGCACCATGAGTCCCCAGGCAGAACTGAGAAACAATGCAGTGGACTTGAGAGACTGAGAGCACTGTCAGTGTGAATAGTTGTACAACAAAGTGCAATGGATTGTGATTGTTAGAGTTCAAATCCTGACTCTCTGGCTTACTACCTTTGTGACCATCTAAGTACGTTATTTTCATCTATAAAATGTAGATGTAATGATGGCAACTCCTTCAAAGGTTGTGAAAATTGAATGAGAGAATCTTTAAAAGCATTTATTAGGGTTCCTGGAACATAGCAGGCGTTCACAAATCTCACCAATTTGGGCCTTTTGTTTTCCTTTCAGGATGCACTCTACATTCTCAGCCTAACTTTTAAGTATCCTCTGCAGAGTTGATGAAACAAAGACTCATCATACACTAAGGACCTTCCTCTTTCTGCAATCTGGAAAGCCTCAGGGGCCAGAGCACAAAGGAAGCCAGTCTCTGGATTAGATACAGTGTTTGGCTGCTGTTCAGAAGCCAAGGGAAGGCTGGGTATCCAGGGAAAAGGCAGGATGACAGAGTGTCTATAGAGGAAAAAGGGCTCCCAGTGGGAGGGCTTTGGAAAGGAGGATACTCCTCACCATGGCTCTACATTGTTCACCTTTATCTTTTGTCCTTCTTCCTGCACCTTCTACCCTTCACCATAAGGGTCCTTTATGAATCTCTTCTTTTGAGTTACAGAAGTGTGGACCAGCAGGCAGAGACCCATCGCAGAAAGCTGAGTAGAGAAAACACCACATAACTACGTGGGTAACTACCTGGGGATTGGAGATTGGGCTCACGCAGTTTCAAAACTAGGGTCACCTCAGAAAGGACGATATAAACCCTCCATCCTACTATGAAAATCTGGCCAGGTCTGGTGGGTACTGCTGATACCAAGACCTTTCTTGGAAATGATGGGAGGATGAGGCGAGTGGGAGAGGGAATGAAAATACATGACTACTTTGGTTCAAAGCCGAGAGTAGAAGGGGTAAGTCCCACACTGGGATGGTGGAGAAACTTTTCAGGGACCAAAGGGAGTTATAAGAAAAGAAAAAAGAAAAAAGTCAAGATGTCAGGCTGATTGGGAACATGTTCAGTTAGAGAGGGGAGGCACTCAGGTAGGGGCACAGGGTTGTCATTAACTGAAAGGCTCCATTCAAATGAGTTATGAATTAGTGCTTTTAACTTAACACAATTTTAATTTGAATTATGTATTCCCCGTCCTTTAAATAGGAATGAAAAATCCTCACATATCCTATGATTAGCTGACTGAGGTTAAGTGAATAGTCTAAGCTACTTTTTAATGATCGACCCTCCGGGTCTTCATGTGAATGTCTCTGTAGGGTTGAAGGCAGAGGCAGGAGCAGAGTTGGAAATGAATTTCGGGAGAACTTGGGCAGAGCTTTCTGAAAACGGTGCACCTGAACAACCAGGAAGCATTTGGGTCTGTATCTTGATCTGGCTAGTATCTACGTGGGGTGTATTCATGTGTTGCCATTATAAAAATTAATCAAGCTGTACAGCTGACATTTATGCATTTTATAGAATATATGTTATATGTCAATCAAAAAATTAAGCAATAAATGAGGGAGCAGGCAGTAATGTTAAATATTTTGGAGAGGTCAAGTGAAACAGAATGAAAAGAAATCACTGGATGGGCAACAGATCCTCGATAGCAATGGCTGTTGATATTAGCAAGAATATTTTCAGTAGCAATAGGCTGAGTGAAATAAAAATTAAAAAAAAAGAAATAGCCGGCCAATCAGAATGTCCTGTTGTTTTAAAAGACTAATAACATATGTGAATCTCCAGTAATGCTAATGAAGAGAAAAGTAAATAAAGAAAAAACAAAAAACAAAAAACAGAAAACCACCAACACTCTCAAGGTCATCTAAGCTACGCTCAGTTAGAAGTTGCCAGGGCTGGGGCGGGGATGGATGGTGCAGGGAAGCAGTGGAGGCTGCCCTCAGAAGGTGGATTTATCCAGGGCAGCCAAGAGGAAGATCCTGGACCAGTGGTGAGTGGGGAGCAGGCATTCTGGATCCTCCTTCTTTTCTTCAGCTCTTTAAGCAGTGAAGCTCAACACTGAGTTGTCGCATCTAGAACACATACAATGGTCTTAAGGACAGCCTGGCTTTTTTTCACTCTTCACCACCATTCTGCTTCAAAAGCTTTCCCCCATCTTTTATGATCTGTCACTAGACGTCTCACCAATGGCTATGCACAGCAACGTTCTTTCAATCTGTGATGCTGAGCCCACTACTCGATTCACTCTTTTCCATTATCCAGTATTTCTTACACTTGGGGTTTTGGTTTTTGTTGTTTTGTTTGTTTTAATAAGGACCATAGTTTGCAATCATATTTCATAAATTTGGCTTGTTAGACAACTCCTGAGGACTTTAACCATGGCTGCCGCTTTCACCTGGGTGTGGAGTCAGTCAGTGCTAGGCTCTCCTGGAGGTAAACGGAAAGGCAAACACATGCCACAGTGTTAGAACTGAGAACCAGATGGATGTTAGTCTGGTGCTTGGCTAAGAGAGTACATGCCATCTGCAGCAGATGGCATCCTGAGCACAGATTTCCAGCAATTGGATCCATCTAATTATTCACGGACGGGCCAGGCCTCTGATGAGAAATTAATGAGGAGTGGGTAGAGACAGTATCGAAGGTTCGAGATATGGCAACTTCTCAGCCTGGAAGACCTCTATAGAGTGGAGACACGGGAAATGAGACCTAAAGACAGGCTAATCTTGAGGCTTGGTAAATAAGAACCCTTCA
>NW_007742700.1:17177-20914 GCF_000696425.1 Galeopterus variegatus
TATTTTTCTAATTGTTAAGCCTTTCCCCTTTTCCACTTGAGAAACTGTTTTAGAAACTCTACGCTTGACTGCCCTGACTGTAGACTCTGGTCTCTGTGACTTAGCTTGCTTGCTTCCTGTACCCGCCCTCTGTGAGATAACAGCAGTCTCACATCCCCCAAGGGCCAGATGTAATTTAGGCTCCAGAAATGACCAATGGATTGTGTCCCATAATCAGCCAATCCAAATTAGCAGGACTGCATCCCTCATTTACATAAGAGGACCTGAATGGGAACTTGGATGGGAAAAAGGTGGGAGTTTAGGCTATATAAGGTGGTCCTTTCCTTTGTTCTGGGAGACACTGGTTTAGGAGTCTTTGCTCCCCAGTGCTCTCCTTGCTTATAAGCAAAAGGGGCACTCTAGCACTGAACAAAGAGCTGCAATAAAAAATAAAGAGCTGTAACACTGACGCCGGTCTGGGATTCCTCTGTGCGTTCAGCCCACAACACTATCCCTTCAGCCATGTATTTATACATGGTTCCAAACACGCAATTCTCACTACCTTTTGAGGCTCTACATGTAGTACTTGATTTGGAAAAGACCATGTTTATAGATTGGCGATAATATACTTTAGGAAATATCAATTATTAGCTATCGACAGGTTCATAACAAATTACCCTATTTAAATTTAAGTTTAGTTGTTTAAAACAAAGATATATTATGTCACAGTTTCTGTGGGCCAGTAATCTGGACAAGGCTAATCAGGATCCTTCAGAAGGCTGTGATGAAGGTGTCATCCAGGGCTACAGTAACATCAAGACTCAGCTGATGTGATTATCCACCTCCCAGCTCACTCATGGCTGGTGGCAGCCTTGGGTCCTCCCTGTTTGTTCCCTGGAGACATAAGTTCCTTGTCAAATGGCCATATCCATAGGGCTTCCCACAACACGGAAGTCTGGCTTGATTCCCCAGGAGTGAGGGCTTTGAGAGAGAGAGAAATTAAGAAAGGGTGAGAAAGATGGAAATCACAGTCTTTTTGTAACCTCATCTTGGAAGTGACATTGCAATGCTTTTTCCACATTCTATTAGTTAGACAAGTTATTAGGTCCTGCGACCCTCAGGGGAAGTAATTACACGAGGGCATGAATACTAGGAGGTAGGAATCACTGGCTACCTACTACACCCTCCTACTTAAACCCTAAGTGCTGTGAGCACATGTAGAACCAACTCAGAATAAAGATACATAACCACTGTTAGTCACCTTTTAGTGAACTTTTCCTATCTCTCAAATGTACATTTTTATCTAGCAAAAGAAGGAGAAAAGAGAATCATATGACCTAGCATGACAAGGACAGTCTGCTCTGTTGTGTCCAGGACAGCATAGACAACAGCCTTCTGAGACCTCATTTCCAGCCTGCCCGTATGTAATTACAGTTGAGAATGTTCTTTCTGTGGCTGATCCTGCTGTCCACTGTCTTTAATTGGGCAGAAACAGACTGATCATGCAGAAAGTTTATCAAGAAATATGCTCAGGGAAAACATCCCAGCAGATGTGAAGAAAGGGGGATTTTTCAGAGGTAGAAGGAAAATTACAATGCAGTTTCTTCAGAATTCTTAGAAGATCCTATGAGGAACTCTGGAGTTGAGATGGTTTTATGTACTTGTCCTAAATTGGGTAAGGGAGACAGGTCTTTGGAAGCAATCATCGGAGAGTCATTTCATCAGGGTGGTGCAGCTCCCTTTGTCTGAAGGTAATTCCTGGAAAGAAATGTAGCTGTGAGCCTCCAGCAGCTAACACTCTAGCTGAGTAAATGAATTACTTCAGCCCTGTAGGGGGATCTGTGTGGTGCTACACAGTCTACTACTGGGGAAAGTTCATAACTGATTAGTCGTCTGAAAGGACTTGTGGGTGGGTTAATGGAATAAACCCTCAAACTTTTCCTGACTGTACAATGAGCTCTTTTATTGTTGCTTTCATGCTTACTATCATATTTCCTTCCTGCTAAGAAATCATGAAACAGATACAATAAAATTGAGCGTAATTAAAAAATTTAGTTAAGGTAAAAAAACAAGCAAAAATTAGTAAAATACAATGTAACCAGACATAGCAAAAATACAATCATCATCCCAATTTTGGTAACTTTTCATTCATACATGAAATAATAAACAGAGAAAAACTATTACAACTAAAATATGGGAAACAGGAAAATTTGGACAATAAAATGAAACACTTAAGATGTGTTTTATTAACTGGTTCACTTTCTAACAATGGAAACTTTAGAGAAGGATGCATGCAGATAGCTGGAAATAATTGATTATCCTGACAGAAGGCCAAAGGCCTTAAGAATTTGTGTCTTGATTTGAACCCTGAACTAAAGAGACCTGACTCTAAGGAGAATTATTCTGTTGCTTTGAAAATTCTGCTGCATTTTCTATAATAAAGAGATACTTGTGTAAAGAAGCAACTGGAGTCTTTCAGGGTTTTGTCACTAGACGGTAGTATTGCTGGCTTTTGATGGCACAGAATGAAATTGTTCCCTTGGAAAATATAAGAACTCTAGTGAAAATTAGCTCAAGCTAAAAGGGCTGCATGATTGAAATGGGAATTGTGTATCTGCTTACTTGCATGCGCTCACGTGTATGCATGCACTCACAAACACACCTACACACAAGTGTGGCACTTGCCTTTCTGCCTAGGTGGCATATCTAAACAAAGCTTTGGCCTAGTGAATTCTAGACTTAATCACTAGTTCCCAACGACGTAGAGTTGAGGTTGCAATGCCTACAGGCAGTCAAAGATTTCCACTGTTGCCTAAAATCCATCCACTTGTTGCCTAAAACCTCTTCCTTTCATGCTATACTTTCCTGAGCTGTCCAATGCATGTCTTAGGACATTTTAAGTGGCAGATTTTCATTTATAAAAAGACTGTAAAACTGATCCAACCAAGTTGGAGTCATTGGAGTTACTGAATATAGACTTATTTGCCACCTTATTAGCTATAACCTCAGCCTCTAAATTCTCCTTTTTGGTTTCATTCTAGGGCTTAATGCCATATCCCAGATGCATGCAGCAGAGGGGATTAGCAAGAAATTGGTAAAAGTCCACAAAAAGTGATTACATTGTGTAATGTTGAATATACTAACTATCCAGATTTGAGCATCACATATTGCACATAGGTATTGATATTCAATGCTGTACCCCACAGATATGTACAATAAATTATGTTTCAATTAATAAAAAGGAGTGGTTTATGATAGTGTTTCTCAAACGTTAATATGTATACAAATCACCTGGGAGGTTTTGTTAAAATGCACTGATTAAGTGGGTCTAAGGTGAAAGACCAAATTTTGCATTTTAACAAGCTCCGAGGTGAAACTTACACTACTTGTCTGAGGACCATACTTTGAGTAGAAAGGGTGTGAAAGGCCTTGATAATTTCTTAAGCTCAGCTGAAATCTTACTTCAGCAACTACATAGAGTATTCTACTTGAAACTAGTATTATTTTTATTAATGATCGTAATGATAGATATTAATTAAGCACTTAACNAAAATATAAGAACTCTAGTGAAAATTAGCTCAAGCTAAAAGGGCTGCATGATTGAAATGGGGATTGTGTATCTGCTTACTTGCATGCACTCATGTGTATGCATGCACTCACGAACACACCTACACACAAGTGTGGCACTTGCCTTTCTGCCAAGGTGGCATATCTAAACAAAGCTTTGGCCTAGTGAATTCTAGACTTAATCACTAGTT
>NW_007742701.1:0-14894 GCF_000696425.1 Galeopterus variegatus
TTTTTTTTTTTTTTTAACTTGAAAGCTTGCTTCATCTCCTTGTTTTTTAATATACTCAGTGTTAGCATTTGGGTTTTTCTAATAAGTAATTAAATTCCCTCACCACGAACTCCAGCTCCCTGTCGTTTCACTGGGAGCCTCTCTCAGCCCTCCAGGGAAGCTGGCACTGTTATTTATTGTTTTTGTTTCAAATCATTATTTAATCAAGAATGGGGAAAAAAGGCAACCTCTCACTTACACTTCAAAATTTAATTTCAGCTGAATTCCGGGATCAAGAGGCAGCACGGCCTAACAGGTTACAAAAATACAATCAAGAAGAGAATTCCAATTAAACTGAACAAGTCCATTTACTGAGCTTCAAACGGCCCCATGGAGAGAGATGGCTATAAATTTTTTTTCCCTCCCTGCCATATGGGGGATTGGAAATTCTCATGTGAGTACAGAGCTGCATGGCAGAGCTTTTAGCTAGAGGGTTCTGGTTATTCCATTTTTTTTTTTTAATCCTTTTGTTTCACAAAGACATTTAGTTTATTTTCCTTGCTGTTGTTCATCTCCCTTTGTGAACTAATTAGGAAGACAGCAGAAGAATGGGCTTGGGAGTTCATTTGGGAGGAGGGGGAGATGAAGAAAGAGAAGCAGATCTGCTGGTGATTTGGGGAAGACGACGAAGTCCTTTGGGGCAGGGGTGATCCCAAGGGGCTGTGCATTGCAGCTGACTTGGGTAGGGACAGGTGGTCTGGCCTCCTCATTCCTTCCCTTCAGCAGCAGCCTGAAGAGAAAGGCAGCTTCAGGCTTGCCCTTTCTCTGAAGCCTCTCTTAAGTGCCCCCTACTCACCTTTTCGTGGAAATCTCCGCATGGACCCAGTTGGACAAATTTATCACCAACCCAAATTGAAATGAGAACAATAAGTTCAATGTAATGAGTTTCTCATCCAGCTAGATGCATTTGATTTAAAGACTTATCCTTTCTTTTGAGGTCATGTCCTTCCTATATATTCTGGTGCTAAAATGTGCCTTTAGTGATAGGAAATAGTGGTTTTCTTTCTTTTCATCCTTACTGAATAAGAGTATCTGTTGACAATGCTATGTCACTTCCTGTTTTAACAAAACAACTGGTCCCCCAAATCCGCAAGTCTTATGCCATCTTTCTTGTGTGCTTTGGTTCCTCTCTTCTCTCAACTGCAATGAATGGCTTTGGTTGTTGAGTCTCCTAGCTGAGCAAGAGCTCAGAGGCTTTTGCAGAATGTGCAGGAGCCTGGGTTTGGAGTCTGAAATTAAGGGCCATCCATGTATTCTCCCTCAGCATCATTTTCCCAGTCCACAAGATGGGAAGCGTACACCAGCCTATCACCTGGCTCACAGTAGGTGCCTAGTAAGCCTCAGTTATTGCTGTTACCCAGAGTCTCACGGGGAGATTAAGAACTCCGGAGGACCCAGATCTACTCCAAAGCCCATCTTTTAATCACTACTACCTATCACCTGGTTCACAGTAGGTGCCTAGTAAGCCTCAGTTATTGCTGTTACCCAGAGTCTCATGGGGAGATTAAGAACTCCGGAGGACCCAGATCTACTCCAAAGCCCATCTTTTAATCACTACTGTCTATTACCTCCTCCAGTTTGCACATTTCATGAGGCCCTCTTTTATGGACCCCAAGTTCCGCTTTTTTTTTTTTTTTGTCTTGGCATCTGTGCAGGTTTTTGTTGACAAGGGGTATGTGGCAACTATTTTCCCAGGCTGGAGGCAAAAGGAAGAAAAAAGAAGACTGCTCTTCTCCTTGGTCCAGCTTCAGTCATGATCAGCCCCCTTCTAGATTCCCTCTTCACTTACGGTAGACTTTAGATAGAGAATCCCATACAACAGGGAAAGGGCTTACCCAAACCTTGGGGCCACCAGCCTCATCACCATTGCGGCAGGGCCTTTTACCAACTGGTGTGCAAGTATTTCAATGGTTTAATAACTGTAGGAGGTACTGGTGCTCACTGACTCAATCTCAGCCCTAACTATAACACCATCACACTGTATTGCAGCATTCTGTTGACTACTAGACTGTGAACTCCTGGAGTTCAGAAGGAGTGTTTCTTTCATCTCTGTCTTAACAGAGGTGGTTGAGTGAAGGTAAGGACCATGAGTGAGGCTGTGAAAGGTCCCTAAACCATCTCTCTGGGACTTAGACACTGGATTTGGATTTGGGCACTGACTGAGCAAGAGAGCCTCAGGTTATCTTTAGTTCACCAACTAGGATTTCAGTTAAGATTCAGTTCCAACATTTGCATATTCATAAATGCAAATATGCCCCATTGATGTAATGCACCTGTCCTTGATTTCTTGAAGAGCTGTGCATATTAAATGCCTGCTATCCAGTGGGCCAGGAAGAGTAGCATAGAAGCCCCTTCACTCTTGGGCTTCTGCTTACCTCCACAGCCCCGTATCTTGCCCTGGAATTCCATCTCCATCCCCAGTTCCAGTCTTCACTTCCTCTTTTCATTGGCTAACTCCTGCTCACCCTTAGTTTTTCAGGAAATTGTTACCTTCTCTGCCTAGTCTTCACCCTAACCCCTTCCCTGCCTGCTAACCTTCCGCCCTACCTAAGTATTTCAGCATCAACTGTTGTGTATTGTCTTTTACTGCTTTCAACTTGTCTCTCTCCCCCCATTGGAAGGCATACTCTGTTTCCTTTTTATTCATTGGATCCTGAGAGCCAAGCCAGAGCCTGACCTTTATAGATGCTTAATAGGTGTTGTTAATTTGAATGAATGATTGGCTGGGTGGTTCAATGAAAGTGCCTCTGCTGCTGTCTTTAACAGAGAAAAAATTCTAAACCTTCGGTCTAACCTGGGAACCTTCTTCCTTCTCTGCCTTTGTAAGAGAAAAGATGAGAAATGGCTGAGTGTGGAAGTCACTCAGAGGACCAGATTTGGGGGGCATCTGATTCCCTCAGGAACCAGACAACCTTGAGTGTGGTGGGGGTAGCCATTTGGGCTACAGTAGCCATTTAGGACGAAAAGAAACTGGTCTGGGAAAGAGGAGCCCCCTCAATTTAGTCCCAGCTTAGCCATTGACTTGCCCGGGCCTGGAACTATACTGCTATTTCTACCACTACTATTACTACTGAAAAGAAACTGGTCTGGGAAAGAGGAGCCCCCTCAATTTAGTCCCAACTTAGCCATTGACTTGCCCGGGCCTGGAACTATACTGCTATTTCTACCACTACTATTACTACTGCTACTACTAGTGTTTCTACTACTATTACCACTACTAATTACCACTATTCTCACCACTGCTATCACCAACACCACTACCACCACTACTATTACCACTGCTGTGTCCATTGTTACTACTATGCTGCTGCTAGCACTAGCAGCAAACATTATATGTCATTTAGCACTTGCCTGTTACAGGTTGAGCATCACTTATCCAAAATGCTT
This sequence comes from Galeopterus variegatus, assembly GCF_000696425.1. Classification (NCBI taxonomy): domain Eukaryota; kingdom Metazoa; phylum Chordata; class Mammalia; order Dermoptera; family Cynocephalidae; genus Galeopterus; species Galeopterus variegatus. Next base: position 3,427 of record NW_007742701.1, read on the forward strand.
AGGACCAGAAATATTTTGGATTTTGGATTTTTTTATTTTTTATTTTGGAATAATTGCAGAATACATACTGGTTGAGCATCCTTAATCCAAAAATCCGAAATCCGAAATAATCCAAAATCCAAAACTTTCTGAGTGCTGACATGACACTCATTGGAGGATTTTGGATTTCAGAGTTTTGGATTAGGGATGCTCAATTTGTACATTCCAAAACATTTACTTACATTAAGTCATTGAATCCTCATAATAATCTTATGAGGAAGGTCTTATTATTATCCTTGTTTTGCAGGTTTTGAGGAAACTGGTACACAGAGAGTTTTACAAAACTTGCTCAAGATTCCACAGTTGATAAGTGCAGAGCCAGGACCCTTACATTAAGTCATTGAATCCTCATAATAATCTTATGAGGAAGGTCTTATTATTATCCTTGTTTTGCAGGTTTTGAGGAAACTGGGACACAGAGAGTTTTACAAAACTTGCTCAAGATTCCACAGTTGATAAGTGCAGAGCCAGGACCTGGAATGTCGTTATCATAACTGCACTAATATTTGCTGAGGCTTTCCCCTGTGCAAGCGCTGGGCTCAATAGCTGTCTTTGGAGGAAGACATTGTTATTATCTGGATGTTTTTTTCTTTTTCACAGATGAGGAAACTGCAGCTCAGAAAAGTTTAAGTAACTACTCTTAGTTCAGAGCCAGGATTTAACCACATAATCATAATCCCATTTTTTTCACAACTCTGCCTTGCCACAGCCCATGTAAGTCATACATCTTCTCTGAGTCTCAGTTTCCCTTCTTGATATTCAGGGAATTGGGCTAGGTAAGCTCTTAAGGCCTCTCCCTTGGAGGTATGGATGAGCTTTGGCTTTCAGCTCTTCTGATAGGTGCTGGCTCATGGGGAACATTGAGACATCTTACCCTAGATCCATCAAGAACCTGTGTGTTTTAGGGAGAAAACTACCAACAGCCAATCTGGTAACATTGCCAGCTGGTATGGGAGGATGAACCCGGCTTTCTGCAACATTTTGACAGACATGGCCCTTTTAGGAAATCATCCCAGGCAGGTAAGAAAGTACAAGTCAGTTGTTCCCAATGGTACTTTTTCGCTAGTGTCAGTTGGAGCCTCCAGATGGACTACCACAAATAAATACCATGACCGGGGAGATTGGGCAGCACTAACGAACTTAGAAACATTCTTCTACCTCTTGTTGCTCAAATCCCAAATTTATTTTTACCTTTGCCGCAATCCCCCTGGGAGCAAAGTGGGATAATCATGCCCATTTCCCAGTTGAGGAAGCTGAGGCTGAGAGGAGGTAAAATGATGAGTCCAGACAAGCCACGATTTGAACCCAGCCCTTCAGACTCTCTGCCATGCTGGGAAAACCCCTTATGAGGACATTTGGAGAGGAGAGAATGCAGGTGGGCATTTGCCATCTGCAAGTACTCAGTAACCATAGGCATCTCTGCAAAGGAGGGACCTGGGGAGAGTTGTGGATGGCTTCAGGAAGGCAGAAGATCTGGGAAAAATTTGACCTTGCTGATACAAGTGTTTTGCCTGATGAAGAAGGGTTTCCCAGGATGCACTGCTGATAAATATTGTGTCAACCAGGCCCAGTTGTTGTTTACCACTGCATTCCCTTCCTGAACCTTCTCACAAGCACCCCTGAGCTTTTTTCTTGCTTCCATTTCATCCTTTCCAAGGAAGCAGCTCCCTGAAAATGTCAAGTTCACATATAGCTAGAGGAGGCAGGTTCCTCCACAGCTGTCAGCTGCAATTGTAGGCTATGTCAACCTTGACTCTCTTCCTGTTTGCCTGTCTGTCCCTTTAGGATCTATGAAAGGCCTTCCCATACTTTATCTTATCGAATATTCCCAACAATCCCAGATGGAAGTGGCATTTTTTCAACTTTACCAATGAGAAAACTGATGTTAAGTAACTTCCCCAAAGCCACATAGCTAGGAAGTGTCAGAGCTAGGACTTGAAATCAGATCCATCTCTAAATCTCTTGCTCACGATATCAATCTATCTGAAGTCAAATTAGAGCTCCTCTTTGTTGACCTGGGGGAGTGTTGCATGATTCTATTCAATGCCAGGTTGCTAAATTGGATTCGCTCTTGCCTTGCTCTATGACTTTAGCCCGGATCTTAACCTCTCTGAGCCTTAGTTTTTCTGTCCCATCTGTGTAATGGACTAGTGAAAGCAGCTATACCCCCAAATTGCTGAGACCTGTGTGGACACATGAGAAGACAGAGGTCAAATGCTATGAGCTCTTTGGAGGAAAATTCTCATATAAATTCAAGGTTGTGTTTATAGGTTGAATCAAATCCCAGATGCCAACCAATGCTACCGGCCAGCTGGCATAAAAGATGCAGACTTCATGTAAAACCTGGAATGCCTCTGTTATGTCAAAGACCCCTTCTTTAACTTGCTCCCCAAAGAAATCTCCTATGGTCTCACACATGTATTCCCGCAGATGTCACTCTGGAGACTAGTATTTATTTTTCAACGTTTCCTTGATAAAAAGCCTGAGTATTTTAGTTTTTCTTCCCTGACCCCCCAACTCCCCAAGCCGAGTGCTGCCAAAGGCTGGCAAATGACCATTTGGTTAATCAGTAATGAAGTCTGAGGCCAGTGGGATATTTTGCCCAAAACTGAATTAAACTGTTTCATACACTGCCCTGAACTTGTGCCTCCACCTTCCCCTAGTGTCGTGGCCAAGGCAGGTAGAGAAGGCTGTGTGGAATACTTACTACACCCCTGGCTGACAGGAAGCTGAGCATCTGGAGGGGCTGGCTGGGTGGGTGGCTGGACTGGGCCTTAGGGCTGGCCTTGCAGAGGGTCTTGGAGCAGCGGCGGGAGTGCCTTCGGCGGGACTTCCGCCCTTCCTCAGGGGACCGGCATCGGTGCCTGGAGACAGGGGAGAGAGACCTGAAGATCTTTTGAAGAGGAGCATGGCAGAAAGAAGGTTGGGGAACCAGCAGGATCTGAGGACAGTAGAATATGTTTGGGTGTGTTTGTGTATGTTCATATGTGCTTTTATCCCTGGGTATTCTGTGTGTGTGTTTGAAATTTGGACCGTGCATATATCCATCCATCCACCATCCATCCACCCTATTCATTCACCCATCATCCATCCATTCATTCATCTGTCATCTATCCACCCCTCATCCATCTATCCCATCCATCCATTCATCCATCCATCTCATCATCACCATCCATCCATCCATCCATCCATCCATCCATCCATCCATCCATCCATCCATTATCCATCCTTTCCATTTTCCATCCATTCATTCATCTGTCATCTATCCACCCCTCATCCATCTATCCCATCCCTCCATTCATCCATCCATCTCATCATCACCATCCATCCATCCATCCATCCATCCATCCATCCATCCATCCATTATCCATCCTTTCCATTTATTCAACTATCTATCCATTCATCCATCTGTCCATCCCCCTACCCATTTATTTATTCATTCATTCTCTCATTTGTTCATTTGATAAATGCTTATTCATGTACCTGGCACTGTTTTGGAAGCTGGAGATACAGCTGTAAAAACAGGAAATGTCCCTGCCTTCTTTCAGCTTAACGTCCTTTATGTGCTTTTGTGATTATCTGTCATGTGACTGTGTGTATTTCTGGGTGTGTCCATCTGTGTTTCCATGTGTTTGCTTATAAATACTCATATAACTGTGTATATCTATGTGCCTTTGTGTATGTCACTTTCCATCTGTGAAACAGAGGCATCCTATTGACAGTCACCCAAAACTTTGAGGAAAAATGGCTGATAAAAATGACAGAGATGCCTTCTGCAAGTTTGTCATGTCTAGATCTGGCTGCCTTGTCTGCAGTGGAAACCAAAGGTATGTCTGACTTCTTAGAAATGGTATATTTTGACTCTTCATATCCCATTAATTTCCTAAGCCACAGTAGTAATTAAAAACAAAAACAAACAAAAAAACGTAATGGATTTAAATGGCACTTACAAACCCCTCTTAAGGTGTTTTAACAGTTCTCTCTACAACTTGAAGACATAGACAGGGCAGGTATTACTTTACCATTTTACAGATGAGGGAGTGGAGACTCAGAAACGTTTAGAGTCCTACTTGAGGTCACACAGCTTGAAAGTGGCAGAGCCAGAACCAGGGCAGTTTCCTGCCCCTGTAGGAATCAGTGCCTCCAATTCTTGCCCTGGAGTGTCCCTTTCTGCACTGAGGCCTCCAGATCATTTTTCTTCTGGGTGTGTGGCCTGTGTCCCAGCTCTCAGTTTGCTCCCATGTCTGCTGGAGAACCTCACAGCCCAGCAGGCATTGGGCAGCTCAGACGGCACACCGCCAGGAGAGAGGACAGCAGGAGGCCTTGGGCTAAAGTCTGTGATGTCAGCCATTTCTCTAACGGGCAAGTTGCTGTGGCCCCACACGATCCTCTGGCCCAGGTCAGCAGGGCTTAGCTACTGAGAGCTGGTTCAGACTGGAGTGGAGGTGGAGGGCTCAGGCTGGGTCACACAGAGCTGGCTCCCTGTCCTAGCTCTGCCAGCCACTTCCTAGCTGTGTGGCCTCACTCAGATCCCTTTGTCCACCAAGAGGCAGTTTTCTCTGCTGTAATATGTCAGTGATGCAGGTTAGCTCAGTGGGCTAACATCCTCCAGAGAAAGGCCACCAGGAGCCACCTGAGGTTGAACAAGTGACTGTTGCTTCTTGCAGTGAGGGGATGCATACCACAGGGACACATATCAGCATCTCTGTAAGAGGGCGTTACAACCTACTGTAGGAGTTGGGCTTGTGGCAGGTGGCTTGGGGCAGCGTTTGGGAGCTGGGGCTTTGTTCTGGATTGGATACTTTCAAAACTCATGAAGTAATTCTATGCATCCTCATCAATCTTATCTAGAAAGAGGCCATAATTGCTGAAGAAGCAAGTCACTCATATGAGCCAGGATGGAGAGCTGTTTGGTCACTTGTGTTTTGGACAAAGTCCTCCTCTCATCTGGGCTCGGACCTGATCACAGAGGGGTCTTGCTTTTGTCTTGATCAATCATTGTCGGAGTGGCCTTATTCTTTGAAATTGCTGACATTCGGCAGGAACATCAAGGCCTGCTATTGACAGTAGATGTCAGGGTTGCTTTTCACTTTCTCAAGTGCTCCTCACACTTGGCTGCAGGTTCACACCACCCAGAGAGATTTAAAAATCTCAGGGCCCTGGCCCCACCACATCCAAGTTACATCAGAATGGCTAGAGGGTGGGATCCAGCCGATGGTATGTTAAAGAACTTCCCAGGTGACTGAAAAGTGCAGCCAAATGGGAGAAATGCTGGTCTAACTCATGGTGTCACTGAGAGAGAAGATATATTTGAAACTGTAGCACAGTGCCTGGCACAGAGCAGAATTTGGGCAAATATTTCTTCCCCTCCTCTTTCCCCCCCTTTTTCTCATCCCCCTCCCCCTCCTTCCCCTGCTCCTCCTGTTTCTCCTTCTCCCTCCCGTCCTCTTCTCCCTGCTCCTTCTTTTCCTCCTTCTCCTGTCTTCATCCTCCTGTCCTTCTCTTTCTCCTCCTCCTCCTTTGTCCTCTTCTCATCCACAGGAGAACTCTCTCCCTTCTCAGGCTGGGACAGCCAATGTGTCAGCATAGGGATGGTCCAGGTTAGGAGAAAACTGTCTTGGAAGAGCTTCATAACTTGGTACTTTGTGCTGTGTGACCTTTCATAAGTTGCTTAGCTTCTCTGTGCTTAAAGCATCCCTTAGTGAGAATGCAAAGTCCAGAGCCAAACTCTCTGGTTTTAATCCCAGCTCTGTCACTTAGTTCATAAGTGATTAGCAAGTTCCTTAACTCCTCCATGCTTCATTTTCCTCATCTTTAAAATGGAAGTAACAATAATTCCTACGTTATAGGTTTGGTCATGGGATTACATGAGTTGATATACAAAGCACAGTGCTGCAGGCCCTTAGAAAGCATATGTGTTAGCCAGTACTGCCACCATTCCTGTAAGTGGAGGCAGCAAGCCCCGTCTGTCTGCAGCCCTTTCTCTACAGGGAAGTGGTAACACCTGCTGGGTGCGAGGCAGGGGGCCAGCCCTGTGCTGGGACAGTGGCCCCAACAGCCAAGAGCGGGAGGCACAGCTGATGAAACAGCCTCTTAGACTGGACTCCGGGCAGTCTAAAAAGAGGCCCCACGGGGTGAAGGGTTACCTGCTCTCACAGCTTGAGGAGCGGGACTCCGAGCTCTGGGACCGTGAGGGGCAGCGGTGATGGCGGTGGCGGTGAGACTTTCGGGGCCGGCTTCGAGATCTTGGGAAGATGAGAAGGAATGAGTCAGAGATGAGAAGGAACGAGTCAGAGGAGGGGAAGGAGAAATGGGGAGAGAGAGAGACAGAGCTGATCTTGTGACACATTTTTCTCCTGCACCCGAGTCACCATCCCTCCCAAAGTCATGCATCTCTCCCCATCTCCTGCATTGCTCTGGCTGGATGCATACCACAGGGACACATATCAGCATCTCTGTAAGAGGGCGTTAGAACCTACTGTAGGAGTTGGGCTTGTGGCAGGTGGCTTGGGGCAGCGTTTGGGAGCTGGGGCTTTGTTCTGGATTGGATACTGTCAAAAAAACATGAAGTAATTCTATGCATCCTCATCAATCTTATCTAGAAAGAGGCCATAATTGCTGAAGAAGCAAGTCAACTCATATGAGCCAGGATGGAGAGCTGTTTGGTCACTTGTGTTTTGGACAAAGTCCTCCTCTTATCTGGGCTCGGACCTGATCACAGAGGGGTCTTGCTTTTGTCTTGATCAATCATTGTCGGAGTGGCCTTATTCTTTGAAATTGCTGACATTCGGCAGGAACATCAAGGCCTGCTATTGACAGTAGATGTCAGGGTTGCTTTTCACTTTCTCAAGTGCTCCTCACACTTGGCTGCAGGTTCACACCACCCAGAGAGATTTAAAAATCTCAGGGCCCTGGCCCCACCACATCCAAGTTACATCAGAATGGCTAGAGGGTGGGATCCAGCCGTTGGTATGTTAAAGAACTTCCCAGGTGACTGAAAAGTGCAGCCAAATGGGAGAAATGCTGGTCTAACTCATGGTGTCACTGAGAGAGAAGATATATTTGAAACTGTAGCACAGTGCCTGGCACAGAGCAGAATTTGGGCAAATATTTCTTCCCCTCCTCTTTCCCCCCCTTTTTCTCATCCCCCTCCCCCTCCTTCCCCTGCTCCTCCTGTTTCTCCTTCTCCCTCCCGTCCTCTTCTCCCTGCTCCTTCTTTTCCTCCTTCTCCTGTCTTCATCCTCCTGTCCTTCTCTTTCTCCTCCTCCTCCTTTGTCCTCTTCTCATCCACAGGAGAACTCTCTCCCTTCTCAGGCTGGGACAGCCAATGTGTCAGCATAGGGATGGTCCAGGTTAGGAGAAAACTGTCTTGGAAGAGCTTCATAACTTGGTACTTTGTGCTGTGTGACCTTTCATAAGTTGCTTAGCTTCTCTGTGCTTAAAGCATCCCTTAGTGAGAATGCAAAGTCCAGAGCCAAACTCTCTGGTTTTAATCCCAGCTCTGTCACTTAGTTCATAAGTGATTAGCAAGTTCCTTAACTCCTCCATGCTTCATTTTCCTCATCTTTAAAATGGAAGTAACAATAATTCCTACGTTATAGGTTTGGTCATGGGATTACATGAGTTGATATACAAAGCACAGTGCTGCAGGCCCTTAGAAAGCATATGTGTTAGCCAGTACTGCCACCATTCCTGTAAGTGGAGGCAGCAAGCCCCGTCTGTCTGCAGCCCTTTCTCTACAGGGAAGTGGTAACACCTGCTGGGTTCGAGGCAGGGGGCCAGCCCTGTGCTGGGACAGTGGCCCCAACAGCCAAGAGCGGGAGGCACAGCTGATGAAACAGCCTCTTAGACTGGACTCCGGGCAGTCTAAAAAGAGGCCCCACGGGGTGAAGGGTTACCTGCTCTCACAGCTTGAGGAGCGGGACTCCGAGCTCTGGGACCGTGAGGGGCAGCGGTGATGGCGGTGGCGGTGAGACTTTCGGGGCCGGCTTCGAGATCTTGGGGAGATGAGAAGGAACGAGTCAGAGGAGGGGAAGGAGAAATGGGGAGAGAGAGAGACAGAGCTGATCTTGTGACACATTTTTCTCCTGCACCCGAGTCACCATCCCTCCCAAAGTCATGCATCTCTCCCCATCTCCTGCATTGCTCTGGCTTCCTGCCTGGGTATTCTAGGGGTCTCCAAACAGCTGGACAGAACACATGTGAGCAGAAAGGGCTCCTCTGGAGGGAGCGTGGGTGACTCAGGCCCCTCGCCCCTGCTGGAAGCAGGCCTGATGCAGACCACGGCCTGGGCAGAAAGTCACCTCCACAGGTCACTTTTCCCTCACCTAAGTCAGGAGTCTCAATTTCCCATGGCTTTAGGGCCCAGTCAGGTAAAACAAATGTGTGAGACAGCCAGGCGCTAGAGCCATATCAGCTGAAGGCCTGGGCTAAAACAGAAGGCACTGTTTTGCCTCCAGAATATTGTCGTGGTGCTGGATCTACTAATTTTTCAAGTGAATGTGGAAATACAGATTTTTGTGTAAAATACTCCTATTTTAAATAGAAGGTCATTTTTTTAAAAAGCAACTTCTGGGGCAAACAAAACACATTTGCAGAGTAAATTAGGCCTTTGGGCTGCCAATCTGTAACCTCAGACTTGGAAAATTAAGTCCAGATTTTTAGCATGAAGTCAAAAGTCTTTCGGAATGGGCTACAAGCATCATCACCAACAGAAATTACAACAACAGTTACTACCACTGCCACTAACAGTAGTATTACCATAGGTTACTTCAGCTACTTCCAAGTCATAATAACCACTCAGAAGTAGCAGTAGCAGCGGAAGTGGAAATTAAGGTGTTTGGGGAATGTCAACAGTTTGGGCCAAGCCAGGAATCCAGTGGGAGTTAGAGATAATTCCACCGGGAGGAAGACTGGTTATCCCAACAAAGGATTTGGGGATTCTTCTAATGTAATTATCAGACCATATCCCTTCTCTGCTTCAAACTTTCCCACTGTCCTCATGTCAAGTCCAGACTCTGATTTTGACCCCCAAGCACCTTCAGGAGCTAGCCTCGCTCTCTGGCTCATTGCTTGACATCTTCTGCCCTGGCCTGGCAGGCTCAGGCAACTCTGAACTGCTTGTATTCTCACACATTTCCCAGTTCATGATGTCCTTGTGATGATGATAATGATGATGATGATGGCAGGTAACTGTATCTAACACATACTTTGTGCTAGGTACTGAGTTCTAAGAATTTTCCATAAATGGACTCGTCTATTCCTCACAAGAACCTATGAAATAGGTTCTCTTATTATTCTTATCTTACAGATGAGGAAACTGAGGCACACGAAGTTTAAACCTGCAGCCCACAATGGTTACCTACCATCTTCACCCTCCTGCAGGAAACTACCTCTACCACCAAGCCCTCTTTCCAGTACCGATGTTTCCACAATGTCCCAGGCTTCTGTCTACCACCACTGTGCCATGACCTGCCCCGTATTTGTGATCTATGCCCACTGCACTGTCAGTTCCCTGGGGCCAGGAGAAAGTCTGCTCATCTCTGCCCTTGGGCCCAGCACAGGGTTCACCACTTATCAAGGTCTCACCAAGAAATGTTGAATAAAAAGAGGCTAACCCACTCCAGTAGTCACTTGCTTAGAAGCAGCTCTGACCAGTGGGACTTGGCAAGAAAAAGAATTGTTTTCCTTAGTGATGCCTTATTTTTCTTGCTTTTCCCTTTCTTGTCTCTTGCCTGTGGCTTGCACAAGCTTTCTGATGTCCTGCTAGCAATTTCTGGTACTCATCCAGCTCTTGGCATGGGGAGGATATCCACCTAGCTGCCCGCAGGCAGGCAGTCCTTGTCTCGGTGATGGTCCCTTCCAGAGCTCTTAGGCCTGGGTCCACCCCCTGGCTCTGTAGCTTCCTATCCTGTGGCCCCACTGGACAAGTAATGCTGAGATCTCTGAGAACATGTGATCTATGTGTGCTTAGCATGAAAGTGCATTCAATGCATATGGCCAATAATTGTCTTTTGACCTGAATTGAACAAGTTTCATGATGGGGAAGTTCCTCCCTGAGCTAACTCAAGGCTCTACTGCTTTCTTCTGGAGCATTCCCTAGGGCTCAGTGGCAGTGGTCGAAATGCTCTTCTTCACACTGACCTTAGGAGAAAAAACCCTTTGGGGCAGCAAAGCTGGGTGCCCTCCCTCTGCGGCCCTGCCTCTTCTTTTCCTTCCCCAGCAGCCGACTACCTTTTATCCTATTGTCTTTGATCCTCTCTTTAGAAGCTTCTTGGCAGGAGATAAAATATTAGTTGATTGGAAAACATGCACTAACATTTGCAGGGCATAAAGTAGATGGGTTGTAACCAAATTTACTTTTAATCTGGCTGGGAACTGAACTCCACAGGCAGCGCTGGCTGATTTGAATTTCTACTACCAGCTACAAACTGTGAAACAGCTGGGGACCCGAGACCAGGGATAGGAACTTTACTGATATCTCCACACTGTAAATCCAGTAGCCAGGGCATGGACTCATATTCATGTTTACACATGTACACACACGCTATCACACCCCAGTGACCACCCATGTACATACAGCACATGCATGTATACAGGTAAAAAACCACCATACAACCCCTGTACATGTAATGCACACAGATATATAAACAGTGCACATACGGAGTGTGTAGAATTCACACACATTGGTACACAGCGCACTTACATGCATGCTGTTCATGTTCATGTTCTGTACATGTAATGCACACAGATATATAAACAGTGCACATACGGAGAGTGTAGAATTCACACACATTGGTACACAGCGCACTTACATGCATGCTGTTCATGTTCATGTTCACACAGGCACAGGCATACATAATGCATTTGTATGAATTCAAATATATACCACACACACACTGTGTGCCCACATTGTATGCATTTGTACACAAAGTGTACACAAATGTTTACGTCATGTAAAAATGTACAGACATTTACAATGTGCACAGCACATATACACACTACATATAAATAAATACACACGCACGGTACACACACAATAGGCATGCCAGGCACACACATGCACACTGTACACTTTCATGCAAACATAAACACGCATGCACACACATACACATCATATACACAACCGGTTGCACTCATGCATACCTAAACCCACAACTACAAGGACACATGTGGTTGTCTTTCCCTCCCTCCTTCTCCTTCTTTCCCTTCGTCCCTCTCCCAACCCTCTCCTCCTTCCCCCTGTTTATTTGGCAGCTCTAACAATCTGGCTGGTAAGAGGCCAGGTCCTCCAACTCCCCAAATGGGAGAGCACATTCCAGGTGGTATCCACTTACTGTTTTTTGTGCCTCTTCTCTTCCCTTCTTTTGCTTTTTGGGCTAGAGGAGCTGAAAAAGAAATGGCCAATTAATTGAAAGAAGCAAAAAAAA
>NW_007742701.1:16025-20905 GCF_000696425.1 Galeopterus variegatus
GGTAGATTCTGAAATGTTCTGCCCATGCATATTCCAGTATCTGGGTTTCTAGACATTTTTTTGAGCTGGAGGGCTGGAGAATGTGTGGAATAGACAATGATGACTCAGGGTTCCACTGTAATCAAATAGAGGTCTATGAGGGTGAACACTATTTGGTAGTTCAAGTCAGACTGGGTTCAGATGGTCACCAAGAACCCATTACAGGTCTAGGTCCTGGGAAGGGGAAAGTTTATTTCATCCAACTGAATCACACCTTGGAGTTAGCAGCAGGAACCATCTCCATGTTGAGACCCAGCCCAGACAGTGGAAGAGCCCAGGACCTCATTGAAAGATCCAAGTTCAAGTCCCAGCTCTGCTGCTTGGTTGCTGAGTGACGTCAAGCAAATGACCTGCCCTCTCTAAGACCCAGTTTCATCAGTCATAAAATGGGGCCATTGCTAAGCCTGTGGAGCTGAGTGGATGGATAACATTGGCAGCCGATGTCCACTTATTAAATGAATAAATGAAAAGGCTTTGCATTCTGCAAACTTCTCTAGATGTGGCTATTGTTATTTAAGAAGTCACTGTCTCCTGTCCTGATTTTCTGTCTCATAGGTTTGGGTTTGAATTTCGGCTCTAATATCTAATGGCTCCCTGTAAACAATTCTGTCACATCTCCTGTCTTAGCCTCAGTTTTTTCATCTGTAAAATGGGAACAATAAACATATCCACTGTACAACGTTCTGATAGGGGTTAATGGGAATTAAATATGTCCACACGTGGAAGAGGCTCAGTGTAGGATTCAATTGTTAGAGAGTACCCTGTAGGTGATAGTTTTATTTCTGGTAAACCAGGATTTGGCCTCTCTTTCTTGGCCAGATCTGGGAAGGTTTTGCTAGAGTGCTGGGGCTGATGTTTCCCTATATTCCCCTACTCAACATTTCAACCAGTACTAACACAGAGTCTTGCAGGGGTAACGGGACATTCCAGGGAGGGACATCGGTATGGGCTGGCCCAGGAGCAACTATCTGGCCTGCTGGAAGTTGAAAGCTGGCTTGAAACTTTCAGGGAACCCTGCCTAGGCCTTCATTTTGGAGGAAAGGGAGGCCCAGAAAGATCAAGGAGATGTGTCCAAGAACACAGAGATGAAGACTGGGCACTGACTAGAAGCTGCCCAAAGCCTGGTTGGGAAAGCAGAAAGTTCAACAAGCAGACAAAGGCAGCAAGAGTCTTACCTGTGCCTTCTCTTCTTGGAGAATGACCTGATTAAAGGAAAAAAAAAAAAAAGGAAGCGGGGGGGGGGGGGGGAAGGAAAGGAAAGGGGGGGGGGGGGGGGCCGTGAGGAAGGAAAGGAAAGAGAGAGAGGAAGGGAGGGAAGGAGAGAAGGAAGGAAGGACGGAAGGGAAAGAGGGAGAAAGGATGGAGGGAAGGAAGGGAGAAAAGAAACATGGGTGAGTTTGAAGCTTCTCTCCTGGGATGAATGTATCAATGTCTTTGTGATCATGCCACACGGGAGTCAGGACAGCAAGCTCCTGACTAAGTATGACGATTGTATGGGAGACATTGGTTTGCATTTTGAATTTCCAGATCAAAGCCTACCAGTGCTTCAATCCTCACCCCAAGTTGTCAGTAAGTCTGTCCTGGTTGAAGGTGAGGGGGACCTAAGAGACAGCCCTCTTTTCCTCCCTCCCCCCGAGTCTCCTCATCTTCTCTCTCCCTAGATGTGGATCCCCCCCCCCTTCTCCTCATCTTCATCATCACTGGGCCACCAGCTTCCATATGTGGAATTTCCACTGCGTGTCAGGCTTGGTGCTAAGCGCCTCTCACACGCAGTCCATTCAACCTTCCCCCGAACCCTGTGGAGTACTACTAACAACCACTTTACAGACAAAGACACGAAAGCTCAGAAAAGTTAGTTCAGCTGCCCGGCGTCACGCAGCTTCACCTGAGTAGCTCCTACTCATTATTCGGAGATCCACTCAGATGTCATTTTCTCCTTGCAGCAGGTACCAAGCTTCTCAGGCTGGTCAGGTACCTCTTCTCTGCTCCCCCAAGATCTAGGTGAGCTTGAGCTTATCTTTATTAGAGAACAGACCTCTGCATATTATAATTACCCACGTTACCCACAAGAATTTGAGCCACTTGAGGGCAGGGGCTGGGTTTTGGTCACTGTTCCATTTGCAGGACTCAAAATCCTCATTCATAACACATAATGAGTGCTCAGTAAATAGATGTGAAAACGAGAACTTTTTTTTAGCCTTGAAGACCTGTTAATTGAGTGGAGAAAAAAATTCTCAACGCTTCCCCTACCCCTAGCTCCTGCCTCCATAAAGGTCAACCATCGTTAACAAAACATTTCAAGAACTTGGAGAAGCTGGACTGGGAGTAGGACAGTGCTCAGCAGGTGAGAGTTTGGGAAGGATCCCAGACACAGCAATAGTATTTCCCCTCCTTATCTCCATTTTAATGATCCCCTTCCCCTCTAAAGTCCCAACCCCTGGGCTCATGGTAGCCGGCAGAAAAAGCCTGTTACTAAGCTTCTGGCACAGTCTCTTTCTGATGAGAAGAAGGCCTTGAGTGAGAAGACACTTGGCTTCCAGGATCCAGATATGGAAATGTCCCCAAACTGAGAGGAGTTGCTCAGTGTGGGAAGGTGACAAGATGGCAGTCCAGAGCCCTGGGCAGACTGTTGACTCCATGTTGGGAATGATTTCTCACACCAAATTAGCAACATTTCACTAACTAGTTTGCCCTCATCTTGCACCAAGCACAAACTCAGCTAGCATCGATCAGAAAGTCTGGGCAAGTGGTGGACATGACCAGTGAGACCAAGCTGAGTCTGAGACCATTCTAGTAACAACGGCTGACATGTAGCCAAACCCCTGGATTGGGAAAAGCCACGTAGGAGCAACTTTGAAGTGGGCTTGAGATGCACGGGAAAAACCCAAACAACCTCTTATCTTTTATTCTGTTCTTGTTTAATTGCACACGTGATCCATAATGGAGACAGGAAAACCGAAAAATACAAATAAGCAAAAATAAATATAAACCATTCTTTTGCTATTATCTACAGCCCACTGCAGCAAATACCTTATACAGGGAGCTTCAAACTCCCTGCCTCCGAGGGCCATGCAGGCTTTGCAAATGTGCGTAAATGGCTGGAGCAGGCTGGAGGGGTCTGCCGCCAACTGCAGCCCCTTCCCCCCGCCCTCAGTCTAAGTGCACAGCAACTCCTCAGCTTCAGCTGCTGCTGCCTGTGGGAAAATTGGCCCAATGAAGATAGACCTTCTGATATTACAGAGGAACTGGAAGACTGAATTTTTGTATTGCAAAATCTCCCAATTATAAATTGTTGGGCTTGGCTCATAAACCGTAAATTCAAATGCTCTGGTGTAAATCTTTCCAGTCCTTTTTTCCCCCCTGTAAACATACATGTGCACATGAGTGTGTGTGCGTCTGTGTGCATATAGTGGACACCTTCTGGAACATGTGTCCAGTTGATAACGCCCTTTCACTACTGCCTCTGCCTCCACACCCACAAGGGTGGGCAATCCCAGCAGCCATGTTTTTCAGCATGATCCCATGCTCTACGACACAAGTGGACAAACAAGAGAAGCCTTTCCAGGGGAACTTGGAATAAGGGACAAGACAGAGAGATTCAGTGTCTCCTTGTGGCTTGGACTGCAATGTGGAGGGATGGGAGCAGGGTGCAGCCACGTCCCCCATGTGGACCAGGAAACAAAGGGAGCTGCGGGTGCTGCTTGGGTCCTAGTCAGCCTACACTGCTTGGGTCTAGCCCCTTGTCCAGGCTTGGCTGCCTCCTGAGACACTGCTGCTCTCTAACAATCAAGTCCCCTTCTGGCCTGAGTTAGTTTTAGTGAACCTCTGGTCCTCGCAGCCAGAATCCCAACTTTATACAAGACACAAATACATAGTAATACCTAGATAAGTCTTTCACATCAATGACATGATGTGCTTCCAAATGACCTTTTGGTGCCATCTGCTCTCCCCATTCCCTCCCCACCTGGGGTGTCCCTGTTTGCAGAGGAGGAAGGACAATACCTGCGTCGCTTATGTTTCTTGGAACTTTTCTTCTTCTTTTTCTTGACAGGCGACGGGCTATAGGATGGGGACCTGCAGGGGGAGAGGAGACGTACTTCAAAGGGAGGCTCTTTAAGAGGCTTTAAGGTTTGGATTCAAAGGACTCTTTCCCAGCCCCCGCACAGGGACTCAGCTCTTTTAGTAACACACATCAAGGATAATATCAATACTGATATTAGCTTGCATTTTAAAAAAAGTATTACTATGTGTTTTATATGTATTATCTCATTTAATCTTCCACACACTTCTTAGGTAGATGCAATTGCTACCCGCCCTTTTGAGACAAAGAAAATGAGGTTCAGAGAGATGAAGGGACCTGCTCAAAGATACACAGTTAGGAAGTGGATGAGCTGAAAAAAAGTATTACTATGTGTTTTATATGTATTATCTCATTTAATCTTCCACACACTTCTTAGGTAGATGCAATTGCTACCCTCCCTTTTGAGACAAAGAATATGAGGTTCAGAGAGATGAAGGGACCTGCTCAAAGATACACAGTTAGGAAGTGGATGAGCTGGGATTCAAACGGAGACTACTCTGATCCCAGATTTTGTTCTGTACTACATTTAACACCAGGTCACCCCATAGCTGTCCTCCTGGTCAGCACATAAAGGTTTCTTTTTGTATGCTGGTCTTCCTGCAAGTTATGCCCATCTTCTCATTTTCTTTGGAACTCTTCTCCATCTCACTTTGTTATCTCCCTGGTAACACTGAGCCCCTGGACAAGATCTCACCAGGCTGTAGCAGCATGGGTGGTGCCACCAAAGGGTTACCTAAGAAACAGAGCTACCCTAAGTCCA
>NW_007742702.1:0-791 GCF_000696425.1 Galeopterus variegatus
TCTAAGTAATCTCATCAGACCGAGCTCATCGATCAAAGTAAACTCATCAGACCGAGCTCATCGATCAAAGTAAACTCATCAGACCGAGCTCATCGATCAAAATAAACACATCAGACTGAGCTCATCGATCTAAGAAAACTCATCAGACCAAGATCATCGATATCGGTAAACTCATCAGACCATGACGATCGATGTAATTAAACTCATCAGACCAAGCTCATTGATCTAAGTAAACTCATCACAGACAGCTAATTGATCTAAGTAAACTCATCAGACCGAGCTCATCTATCCAAGTAAACTCATCATACGAAGCTCATCGATCCAAGTAAACTCATTAGACCAAGCCCAACTATTTACTGAAACTCATCAGACCAAGGCCATCGATATAAGTAAACTCATCAGACCGAGCACATTTATCTAAGTAAATTCATCAGAGCGATATAATCGTTCTGAGTAAACTCATCAGACCGAGCTCATCGATCAAAGTAAACTCATCAGAGAAAGCTCTTCGATCTAAGTAAACTCATCATACCAAGCCCTTGGATCTAAGTAAACTCATCACACCAAGCTCATTGATCTAAGTAAACTCATCACAGAGAGCTAATTGATCTAAGTAAACTCATCAGACCGAGCTCATCGATCCAAGTAAACTCATCAGACGAAGCTCATCGATCCAAGTAAACTCATTAGACCAAGCCCAACGATTTACAGAAACTCATCAGACCAAGGCCATCGATATAAGTAAACTCATCAGACCGAGCACATTTATCTAAGTAAATTCATCAGAGCGA
>NW_007742702.1:2733-3828 GCF_000696425.1 Galeopterus variegatus
ATCTGACCAAGCTCATCTATCTCAGTAAACTCATCAGACCTAGCACATCGATCTAAGTAAACTCATCAGAGAAAGCTATTCAATTTGGCAGAAATAATCAGACCGAGCTAATCGATCTAGGAAATACAATCAGACCAAGCTAATCGATCTAGGAAAAATAATCAGACCAAGCTAATCGATGTAAGATTACTAATCAGACCTGACTAATCGATCAAGGAAAACTAATCAGACCAAACGGATCGATTGCAGAAAACTAATCGGACCAAGCTAATTTATCTAGGAAAACTAATCAGACCAGGCTTATCAATCTGACTAAACTATTCCGACGAACCCCATCGATATAAGTAAACTTATCAGACCAAGCTCATTGATCTAAGTAAATTCAACAGACCAACGTAATCATTCTAAGTTTACTCATCAGACAGAGCTAATCGATCTAAGTTAACTAATCAGACCAAGCTCTTTGATCTAANAAGCTAATCGATCTAAGTAAACTCATCAGACCAAGCTAATCGATCTAAGTAAACTCATCAGACCAAGCTAATCGATCTAAGTAAACTCATCAGACCAAGCTAATCGATTTGGCAGAAATAATCAGACCAAGCTAATCGATCTAGGAAAAATAATCAGACCAAGCTAATCGATGAAAGATTACTAATCAGACCTGACTAATCGATCAAGGAAAAACTAATCAGACCAAGCGAATCGATCGCAGAAAACTAATCAGACCAAGCTAATTTATCTAGGAAAACTAATCAGACCAGGCTTATCGATCTAACTAAACTCTTCCGACGAACCCCATCGATATAAGGAAACTCATCAGACCAAGCTCATTGATCTAAGTAAATGCAACAGACCAACCTAATCATTCTAAGTATACTCATCAGACAGAGCTAATCGATGTAAGTTAACTCATCAGACCAAGCTCTTTGATCTAAGAAAACTCATCAGACCAAGCACATCGATCAAGGTAAACTCATCAGTACAAGCTCATTGATCTAAGTAAACTCATCGGACAGAGCTAATTGATGTAAGTAAACTCATCAGACCAAGGTCATCGATCTAAGGAAACTCATCACACCGAGCTCATCGATC
>NW_007742702.1:4503-8182 GCF_000696425.1 Galeopterus variegatus
GACCAAGCTCATTGATCTAAGTAAATTCAACAGACCAACCTAATCATTCTAAGTATACTCATCAGACAGAGCTAATCAATGTAAGTTAACTCATCAGACCAAGCTCTTTGATCTAAGAAAACTCATCAGACCAAGCACATCGATCAAGGTAAACTCATCAGTCCAAGCTAATCGATCAAAGTAAACTCATCGGACAGAGCTAATTGATGTAAGTAAACTCATCAGACCAAGCACATCGATCTAATTAAACTCATCAGACTGAGCTCATCGATTGAAGTAAACACATCAGGCCGAGCACATTGATCCAAGTAAACTCATCAGACCGAGCTCATCGATCTAAGTAAACTCATCAGACTGAGCTCACCGATCTAAGTAATTTTATCAAACCAAGCACATCAATCTAAGTAATCTCATCAGACCGAACTCATCGATCTCAGAAAACTCATCAGACCAAGCACATCGATCTAATTAAACTCATCAGACTGAGCCCATCGACCTATGTAACCTCATCAGACCGAGCTCATCGATCTTAATAAACTCATTAGACCAATCTCATAGATCTAAGTGAACTCATCAGAGAAAGCTAATCGATCTAAGTAAACTCNTCACAACAGCAAGCTCATCGATCTAAGTAAACTCATCAGACCAAGCCCATCGATCTAAGTAGACTCATCTGACCAAGCTCATCGATCTCAGTAAACTCAACAGACCACGCACATTGATGTAAGTAAATTCATCAGAGCGAGATCATCATCGATCAGAGTAAACTCATCAAACCAAGCCTATCGATCTAAGTAAATTCATCAGAGCGAGATCATCATCGATCAGAGTAAACTCATCAAACCAAGCCTATCGATCTAAGTAAATTCATCAGAGAAAGCTAATCCATCTAAGTAAACTAATCCGACCAAACACTTCTATGTAAGTAAACTCATCACACCTAGCTCATCGATCTAAGTAAACTCATCAGACCAAGCTCATCGATCTAAGTAAAGTCATCAGAGAAAGCTAATCCATCTTAGTAAACTCATCAGACCAAGCCCTTCGATCTAAGTAAACTCATCACACAAAGCTCATCCATCTAAGGAAACTCATCAGACCAAGCACATTGATCTAAGTAAACTCATCACACCAAGCTCATCGATCTAATTAAAGTCATCAGACCAAGTTCACCGATCTAAGTAAAATCTTCAGAAAAGCTAATCGATCTAAGTAAACTCATCAGACTGAGCACATTGATCTAAGTAAACTCATCACACCAAGCTCATCGATCTAATTAAAGTCATCAGACCAAGTTCACCGATCTAAGTAAAATCTTCAGAAAAGCTAATCGATCTAAGTAAACTCATCAGACTGAGCACATTGATCTAAGTAAACTCATCACACCAAGCTCATCGATCTAATTAAAGTCATCAGACCAAGTTCACCGATCTAAGTAAAATCTTCAGAAAAGCTAATCGATCTAAGTAAACTCATCAGACTGAGCACATTGATCTAAGTAAACTCATCACACCAAGCTCATCGATCTAATTAAAGTCATCAGACCAAGTTCACCGATCTAAGTAAAATCTTCAGAAAAGCTAATCGATCTAAGTAAACTCATCAGACTGAGCACATTGATCTAAGTAAACTCATCACACCAAGCTCATCGATCTAATTAAAGTCATCAGACCAAGTTCACCGATCTAAGTAAAATCTTCAGAAAAGCTAATCGATCTAAGTAAACTCATCAGACTGAGCACATTGATCTAAGTAAACTCATCACACCAAGCTCATCGATCTAATTAAAGTCATCAGACCAAGTTCACCGATCTAAGTAAAATCTTCAGAAAAGCTAATCGATCTAAGTAAACTCATCAGACTGAGCACATTGATCTAAGTAAACTCATCACACCAAGCTCATCGATCTAATTAAAGTCATCAGACCAAGTTCACCGATCTAAGTAAAATCTTCAGAAAAGCTAATCGATCTAAGTAAACTCATCAGACTGAGCACATTGATCTAAGTAAACTCATCACACCAAGCTCATCGATCTAATTAAAGTCATCAGACCAAGTTCACCGATCTAAGTAAAATCTTCAGAAAAGCTAATCGATCTAAGTAAACTCATCAGACTGAGCACATTGATCTAAGTAAACTCATCACACCAAGCTCATCGATCTAATTAAAGTCATCAGACCAAGTTCACCGATCTAAGTAAAATCTTCAGAAAAGCTAATCGATCTAAGTAAACTCATCAGACTGAGCACATTGATCTAAGTAAACTCATCACACCAAGCTCATCGATCTAATTAAAGTCATCAGACCAAGTTCACCGATCTAAGTAAAATCTTCAGAAAAGCTAATCGATCTAAGTAAACTCATCAGACTGAGCACATTGATCTAAGTAAACTCATCACACCAAGCTCATCGATCTAATTAAAGTCATCAGACCAAGTTCACCGATCTAAGTAAAATCTTCAGAAAAGCTAATCGATCTAAGTAAACTCATCAGACTGAGCACATTGATCTAAGTAAACTCATCACACCAAGCTCATCGATCTAATTAAAGTCATCAGACCAAGTTCACCGATCTAAGTAAAATCTTCAGAAAAGCTAATCGATCTAAGTAAACTCATCAGACTGAGCACATTGATCTAAGTAAACTCATCACACCAAGCTCATCGATCTAATTAAAGTCATCAGACCAAGTTCACCGATCTAAGTAAAATCTTCAGAAAAGCTAATCGATCTAAGTAAACTCATCAGACTGAGCACATTGATCTAAGTAAACTCATCACACCAAGCTCATCGATCTAATTAAAGTCATCAGACCAAGTTCACCGATCTAAGTAAAATCTTCAGAAAAGCTAATCGATCTAAGTAAACTCATCAGACTGAGCACATTGATCTAAGTAAACTCATCACACCAAGCTCATCGATCTAATTAAAGTCATCAGACCAAGTTCACCGATCTAAGTAAAATCTTCAGAAAAGCTAATCGATCTAAGTAAACTCATCAGACTGAGCACATTGATCTAAGTAAACTCATCACACCAAGCTCATCGATCTAATTAAAGTCATCAGACCAAGTTCACCGATCTAAGTAAAATCTTCAGAAAAGCTAATCGATCTAAGTAAACTCATCAGACTGAGCACATTGATCTAAGTAAACTCATCACACCAAGCTCATCGATCTAATTAAAGTCATCAGACCAAGCTCATCGATCTAAGTAAACTCATCAGACTGAGCACATTGATCTAAGTAAACTCATCACACCAAGCTCATCGATCTAATTAAAGTCATCAGACCAAGTTCATCGATCTAAGTAAAATCTTCAGAAAAGCTAATCGATCTAAGTAAACTCATCAGACCGAGCTCATCGATCAAAGTAAACTCATCAGACCAGGCACATCGATCTAAGTAAACTCATTAGAGAAAGCTAACTGATCTAAGTAATCTCATCAGACTGAGCTCATCGATCGAAGTAAACTCAACAGACCGAGCTCATCGATCAAACTAAACTCATCACACCAAGCACATCGACCTAAGTAAACTCCTCAGACTGTGCTTATCGATCTAAGTAAACTCATCAGACCGAGCTCATCGATCAAAGAAAACACATCAGACCAAGCTCATCGATCTAAGTAAACTCATCAGACCATGATGATCGATCTAAGTAAACTCATCAGACCAAG
>NW_007742702.1:9405-10542 GCF_000696425.1 Galeopterus variegatus
TAAACTCATCGGACAGAGCTAATTCATCTAACTAAACTCATCAGACCAAGCTAATCGATCTAAGTAAAGTCATCAGAGAAAGCTAATCCATCTAAGTAAACTCATCAGACCAAGGCCTTCGATCTAAGTAAACTCATCAAACAGAGCTAATTCATCTAACTAAACTCATCAGACCAAGCAGATCGATCTAAGTAAACTCATCAGACTACGCTCATCGATATAAGTAAACTCATCATACCAAGCTAATCGATCTAAGTAAACTCATCAGACCGAGCTGATCGATCTAAGTAAACTCATCAGACTACGCTCATCGATATAAGAAAACTCATCATACCAAGCTAATCGATCTAAGTAAACTCGTCAGACCGAGCTCATCGATGTAAGTAAACTCATCAGGCCGAGCTCATAGATCTAAGTAAACTCATCAGGCCGAGCTAATCGATCTAAATAAACTCATCAGAACGAGCTCATCGATCTAAGTAAACTCATCAGACGGAGCTCATCGTTCTAAGTAAACTCATCAGACCGAGATCCTCGATCAAAGTAAACTCATCAGAACAAGATGTTCTATCTAAGTAAACTAATCAGACCAAGATCATTGGTCTAAGATAACTCATGAGATCGAGATGTTTGATCTAATTAAACTCATCCGA
Source organism: Galeopterus variegatus (assembly GCF_000696425.1). Lineage (NCBI taxonomy): Eukaryota > Metazoa > Chordata > Mammalia > Dermoptera > Cynocephalidae > Galeopterus > Galeopterus variegatus. The sequence goes on from NW_007742702.1 coordinate 10,059, forward strand.
CCAAGCACATCGATCAAAGAAAACTCATAAGACTGGGCTCATTGATCTAAATACGTTCATCGGACCGAGCTCATAGATCAAATAAACTCATCAGACCAAGCTCATATATCTAAGGAAACTCATCAGACCAAGCTCATCGATCTTAGTAAACTCATCAGAGAAAGCTAATCGATCTAAGAAAACTCATCAGACCAAGAGCTTCGATCTAAGTGAACTCATCACCCCAAGCACATTGATCTAAGTAACCTAATCAGACCAGCACATAGATCTAAGAAAACTCATCAGACCAAGCACATCGATCTAAGTAAACTCATCAAACCGGCCACATCGATCTAAGTAAACTCATCAGACTGAGCTCATCGATCTAAGTAAACTAATCAGACCAAGCACATCGATCTAAGTAAACTCATCAAACCGGCCTCTTCGATCTAAGTAAACTCATCAGAACGAGCTCATCGATCTAAGTAAACTCATCAGACCTAGA
>NW_007742702.1:10629-10955 GCF_000696425.1 Galeopterus variegatus
ATCTATCTAAGTAAACTCATATGACCGAGCTCATCGATCTAAGTAAAATCTTCAGAGAATGCTAATCGATCTTAGTAAACTCATCATTCCGAGCTCATCGATCAAAGTAAACTCATCAGACCATGCACATCGATCTAAGTAAACTCATCAGACCGAGCTCATCGATCAAAGTAAACACATCAGACCGAGCTCATCGATCTAAGTAAACTCATCAGACCGAGCTCATCGATCAAAGTAAACTCATCAGACCATGCACATCGATCTAAGTAAACTCATCAGACCGAGCTCATCAATCTAAGTAAACTCATCAGACCAAGCATATCGAC
>NW_007742702.1:11669-13094 GCF_000696425.1 Galeopterus variegatus
CAGACCAAGCTCATCGATCTAAGTAAACTCATAAGACCAAGATCATTGATCTAAGTAAACTCATCAGACCATGATGATCGATGTAAGTAAACTCATCAGACCAAGCTCATCGATCTAAGTAAACTCATAAGACCAAGATCATTGATCTAAGTAAACTCATCAGACCATGATGATCGATGTAAGTAAACTCATCATACCAAGCTCATTGGTCTAGGTTAACTCATCAGACCAAGATTTTCGATCTAAGTAAAATCAACAGACAGAGCTCATCGATCTAATTAAACTCATCAGGCCGAGCTCATCGATCTAAGTAAACTCATCAGACTGAGCTGATCGATCTAAGTAAACTCATCAGACCGAGCTCATCGATCAAAATAAACACATCAGACCGAGCTCCTCAATCTAAGAAAACTCATCAGACCAAGCTCATCGATCTAAGTAAACTCAGCAGACCGAGCTCATCGATCAAAGTAAACTCATCATACCAGGCACATAGATCTAAGTAAACTCATTAGAGAAAGCTAACCGATCTAATTAAACTCATCAGACCGAGCTCATCGATCGAAGTAAACTCAACAGACCGAGCTCATCGATCCAAGTAAACTAATCNGAAAACTCATCCGACCAAGAGCTTCGATCTAAGTAAACTCATCACCCCAAGCTCATTGATCTAAGTAACCTCATCAGACCAGCATATAGATCTAAGAAAACTCATCAGACCAAGCACATCGATCAAAGTAAACTCATCAGACGAAGCACATCGATCTAAGTAAACTCATAAGACCGAGCTCATCGATCTACGTAAATTCATCGGACTGAGCTCATCGATCACATAAACTCATCAGACCAAGCTCATCGATCTAAGGAAACTCATCAGACCAAGCTCATCGATCTTAGTAAACTCATCAGAGAAAGGTAATCGATCTAAGAAAACTCATCAGACCAAGAGCCTCGATCTAAGTAAACTCATCACCCCAAGCTCATTGATCTAAGTAACCTCATCAGACCAGCATAAAGATCTAAGAAAACTCATCAGACCAAGCACATCGATCTAAGTAAACTCATGAAACCAAGCTCATCGATCTAAGTAAGCTCATCAGACTGAGCTCATCGATCTAATAAACTAATCAGACCAAGCACATCGATCTAAGTAAACTCATCAGACTGAGCTCAGCGACCTAAGTAAACTCAAAGGACAGAGCTCATCGATCTAATTAAACTCATCAGACCAAGATCATCAATCTAACTAAACTCATCAGAGAAAGCTAATCGATCTAAGTAAACTCATCAGACCGAGCTCATTGGTCTAAGTTAACTCATCAGACCAAGATGTTCGATCTAAGTAAACTCATCAGACCGGGCTCATCGATCAAAGTAAACTGAACAGACGAAGCACATCGATCTAAGTAAACTCATAAGACCAAG
>NW_007742702.1:13519-14951 GCF_000696425.1 Galeopterus variegatus
GATCTAAGTAAACTCATAAGACCAATCTCATTGATCTAAGTAAACTCATCAGACCGAGCTCATCAATCAAAGGAAACTCATCAGACGAAGCACATCGATCTAAGTAAACTCATAAGACCGAGCTCATCGATCTACGTAAATTCATCAGACTGAGCTCATCGATCAAATAAACTCATCAGACCAAGCTCATCGATCTAAGGAAACTCATCAGACCAAGCTAATCGATCTTAGTAAACTCATCAGAGAAAGCTAATCGATCTAAGAAAACTCATCCGACCAAGAGCTTCGATCTAAGTAAACTCATCACCCCAAGCTCATTGATCTAAGTAACCTCATCAGACCAGCATATAGATCTAAGAAAACTCATCAGACCAAGCACATCGATCAAAGTAAACTCATCAGACGAAGCACATCGATCTACGTAAACTCATAAGACGAAGCTCATCGATCTAAGTAAACTCATCAGACCGAGCTCATCGATCAAAGGAAACTCATCAGACAAAGCACATCGATCTAAGTAAACTCATAAGACCAAGCTCATCGATCTAATTAAAATCATCAGACCGGGCTCATCGATCAAAGTAAACTCAACAGACGAAGCACATCGATCTAAGTAAACTCATAAGACCGAGCTCATCGATCTAAGTAAATTCATCAGACCGAGCTCATCGATCAAAGTAAACTCAACAGACGAAGCACATCGATCTAAGTAAACTCATAAGACCGAGCTCATCGATCTAAGTAAATTCATCAGACNGGAACGAGCTCATCGATCTAAGTAAACTCATCAGACCGAGCTCATCGATCATAATAAAACATCAGACCAAGCTCATCGATCTAAGTAAACTCATCACACCAATCTCATTGATCTAATTAAACTCATCAGACCAATGTCATCGACCTAAGTAAACTCATCAGAGAAAGCTAATCGATCTAAGTAAACTCATCAGACCGACCTCATCCTTCAAAGTAAACTGATCAGACCAAGCACATCGATCTAACTAAACTCATCAGAGAAAGAAAATCGATCAAATTAAACTCATCAGACCGAGCCCACCGATCTAAGTAAACTCATCAGACCGAGCTCATTGATCAAACTAAACTCATCAGACCAAGCACATCGACCTAAGTAAACACATCGGAACGAGCTCATCGATCTAAGTAAACTCATCAGACCGAGCTCATCGATCATAATAAACACATCAGACCGAGCTCATCGATCTAAGTAAACTCATCAGACAGAGCTCATCGTTCTAATTAAACTCATCAGATTGAGATCATCGATCTAAGTAAACTCATCAGACTGAAATCATCGATCGAAGTAAACTCATCAGACCGAAATCATCGATCTAAGTAAACTCATCAGGCCGAGCTCATCGATCTAAGTAAACTCATCAGAATGAGCTCATCGATCTAAGTAAACTCATCAGAA
>NW_007742702.1:15899-16599 GCF_000696425.1 Galeopterus variegatus
TTCTAAGTAAACTCATCAGAAGAAGCACATCGATCAAAGTAAACTCATCAGACGAAGCACATCGATCTAAGTAAACTCTTATGATCGAGCTCATCGATCTAAGTAAATTCATCGGACTGAGCTCATCAATCAAATAAACTCATCAGACCAAGCTCATCGATCTAAGTAAACTCATCAGACCAAGCTCATCGATCTAAGTAAACTCATCAGACCGAGATTATCGATCTGAGNCCTTCGATCTATTTAAATTCATCACTCCAAGCTCATCGATCTAAGTAAACTCATCAGACCAAGCACATTGATCTAAGTAAACTCATCAGACCAAGCTTATCGATCTAAGTAAACTTATCGGACAGAGCTAATTAATCTAAGTAAACTCATCAGACCAAGCAGATCGATCTAAATAAACTCATTAGACTACTCTCATCGATATAAGTAAACTCATCCTACCAAGCTAATCGATCTAAGTAAACTCGTCAGACCGAGCTCATTGATCTAAGTAAACTCATCACACCGAGCTCATCGATCTAAGTAAACTCATCAGACCGAGCTCATCGATCCAAGTAAACTCATCAGACGAAGCTCATCGATCCAAGTAAACCCATCAGACGAAGCACATCGATCTAAGTAAACTCATAAGACCAAGCTCATCGATCTAATTAAAATCATCAGGCCGAGCTCATCGATCTAAATAAACTCA
>NW_007742702.1:17296-20005 GCF_000696425.1 Galeopterus variegatus
AACTCATCAGACCTAGCTCATCGATCTAAGTAAACTCATCAGACCAATCTCATCGATCTAATTAAATTCATCAGACCACTGTCATCGATCTAAGTAAACTCATCAGAGAAAGCTCATCGATCAACGTAAACTCATCAGATGAGGCTCATCGATCAAACTAAACTCATCAGACCAAGCACATCGACCTAAGTAAACTCATCAGACCATGCTCATCGATCTAAGTAATCTCATCAGACCGACCTCATCAATCAAAGTAAACCCACAGACCGAGCTCATCGATCTAAGTAAACTCATCAGACCAAGGTCATCGATCTACATAAACACATCAGACCAAGATGTTCGATCTAAGTAAACTCATCAGACCAAGCACATCGATCAAAGTAAACTCTTCAGACCAAGCACATCGATCAAAGTAAACTCATCGTAACGAGCTCAACGAGCTAAGTATACTCATCAGACCGAGCTGATCGATCTAAGTAAACTCATCAGGCCGAGCTCATCGATTTAAATAAACTCATCAGACCTAGCTCATCGATCTAAGTAAACTCATCAGACCAATCTCATCGATCTAACTAAACTCATCAGACCAATGTCATCGATCTACGTAAACTCATCAGAGAAAGCTAATCGATCTAATGAACTCATCAGACCGACCTCATCCATCAAAGTAAACTCATCAGACCAAGCACATCGATCAAAGTAAACTCTTCAGAGAAAGCTAATCGATCTAAGTAAACTCATCAGACCAAGCACATCGATCAAAGTAAACTCTTCAGAGAAAGCTAATCGATCTAAGTAAACTCATCAGACCAAGCACATCGATCAAAGTAAACTCTTCAGAGAAAGCTAATCGATCTAAGTAAACTCATCAGACCAAGCACATCGATCAAAGTAAACTCTTCAGAGAAAGCTAATCGATCTAAGTAAACTCATCAGACCAAGCACATCGATCAAAGTAAACTCTTCAGAGAAAGCTAATCGATCTAAGTAAACTCATCAGACCAAGCACATCGATCAAAGTAAACTCTTCAGAGAAAGCTAATCGATCTAAGTAAACTCATCAGACCAAGCACATCGATCAAAGTAAACTCTTCAGAGAAAGCTAATCGATCTAAGTAAACTCATCAGACCAAGCACATCGATCAAAGTAAACTCTTCAGAGAAAGCTAATCGATCTAAGTAAACTCATCAGACCAAGCACATCGATCAAAGTAAACTCTTCAGAGAAAGCTAATCGATCTAAGTAAACTCATCAGACCAAGCACATCGATCAAAGTAAACTCTTCAGAGAAAGCTAATCGATCTAAGTAAACTCATCAGACCAAGCACATCGATCAAAGTAAACTCTTCAGAGAAAGCTAATCGATCTAAGTAAACTCATCAGACCAAGCACATCGATCAAAGTAAACTCTTCAGAGAAAGCTAATCGATCTAAGTAAACTCATCAGACCAAGCACATCGATCAAAGTAAACTCTTCAGAGAAAGCTAATCGATCTAAGTAAACTCATCAGACCAAGCACATCGATCAAAGTAAACTCTTCAGAGAAAGCTAATCGATCTAAGTAAACTCATCAGACCAAGCACATCGATCAAAGTAAACTCTTCAGAGAAAGCTAATCGATCTAAGTAAACTCATCAGACCAAGCACATCGATCAAAGTAAACTCTTCAGAGAAAGCTAATCGATCTAAGTAAACTCATCAGACCAAGCACATCGATCAAAGTAAACTCTTCAGAGAAAGCTAATCGATCTAAGTAAACTCATCAGACCAAGCACATCGATCAAAGTAAACTCTTCAGAGAAAGCTAATCGATCTAAGTAAACTCATCAGACCAAGCACATCGATCAAAGTAAACTCTTCAGAGAAAGCTAATCGATCTAAGTAAACTCATCAGACCAAGCACATCGATCAAAGTAAACTCTTCAGAGAAAGCTAATCGATCTAAGTAAACTCATCAGACCAAGCACATCGATCAAAGTAAACTCTTCAGAGAAAGCTAATCGATCTAAGTAAACTCATCAGACCAAGCACATCGATCAAAGTAAACTCTTCAGAGAAAGCTAATCGATCTAAGTAAACTCATCAGACCAAGCACATCGATCAAAGTAAACTCTTCAGAGAAAGCTAATCGATCTAAGTAAACTCATCAGACCAAGCACATCGATCAAAGTAAACTCTTCAGAGAAAGCTAATCGATCTAAGTAAACTCATCAGACCAAGCACATCGATCAAAGTAAACTCTTCAGAGAAAGCTAATCGATCTAAGTAAACTCATCAGACCAAGCACATCGATCAAATTAATCTCATCAGAGGAAGCTAATCGATCTAAGTAAACTCATCAGACCAAGATCATTGATCCAAGTAAACTCATCAGACCAAGATCATTGATCTAAGGAAACTCATCAGACCATGATGATCGATGTAATTAAACTCATCATGCCAAGCTCATTGGTCTAGGTTAACTCATCAGACCAACATGTTCGATCTAAGTAAACACATAAGACCAAGCACATCGATCAAAGTAAACTCATCAGACCAAGCACATCGATCTAAGTAAACTCATCACACCAAGCTCATCGATCTAACTAAACTGATCAGACTGAGCTCATCATTCTAACTAAACTTATCAGAAGGAGCTCATCGATCTGCGTAAACTCATCAGACCAAGCACATCGATCTAAGTAAACTCATCACACCAAGCTCATCG
>NW_007742703.1:0-299 GCF_000696425.1 Galeopterus variegatus
TAGACAGGGATGCCCACTCTCACCACTCCTATTCAACATAGTGTTAGAAGTGCTATACACAGCAATCAGAGAAGAAAAAGGAATAAAGTGCATCCAGATTGGAAAAGATGAATTCAAGCTATCCCTGTTTGCAGATGATATGATCCTATGTATTGAACAGCCGAAGGCCTCTACAAAAAACCCTTGGAGTTGATAAAGGATTTCAGCAAAGTAGCAGGATACAAAATCAACATAAAAATCAGTAGCACTTCTATTCTCCAATAGTGAACATGCAGAAAGAGAAATCAAGAAAGATTGCC
>NW_007742703.1:5833-6361 GCF_000696425.1 Galeopterus variegatus
GGACATCAAATAACACATACATTTTTTATGGAGCATGATAGTAAAAGTGTAGAAAACACAAGAAATCAAAAAGAAAATTACCTTAAAAAGAACAATAGAAACAAATTCATGTTACCCCTCAAAGAGGCAATTTGACTGACAGCTTGACTTCCTATGAGCAAAAATGGAAGGTGGCATGGTCCATGCCATGGCAGGATCCTAAAGGAGTCAGCTTGGGCTGCCCTCTCCAAGTTGGCAAGGCCACTGGATGGAAAGCTGATGGCAAGGCTCCAGTTACGAGCACTTGCTACAATCATAAGGGTTCCTGCCTTGGCTTTTGGCTTTTGCCTTCTCTTTCAATATTTTGGTTAGCGTAGCAGTTCTCTGAATCCCAAAAGATTATAAAAGTAACACCAATAATTATATGGTCATTGAACTAAACATTCCCACAGAGGATCTGAGTAAATCAGACAATTCAAAATAATGAACTTATGATAAATTGACCACACCAACATATGTTCCAAAAGCACTGCTCATGACTAAATATGA
>NW_007742703.1:8196-12316 GCF_000696425.1 Galeopterus variegatus
TTCTACTGTGCTCCAGCTGCTACACGCTGACAGCCCGCATAGAGAGAACATGCATACTGATGCATTGAGGTCTCTGTCTGTGTTTTTTATCTTCGCTGGCTTCCTCATCCCTCTTTCAAGGACCTGCAAACTCGACTGGAGCTGGTCTCCAGCAAGAAGGCACAATTGTGAGAAGCTATCTTCATTGGGTTGGAAAAGATAACCTAAGGTTATCTTTCGCCTTGTAATTTAGCTTTCATTTTCTTCATGTTATCTTCATGTTATCTTATCATCTTGTAATTTACACTCAGTGGAAGTATAATTCAAATATTAAATTAAAACAATTTTTCATAAAATATAATTTAGGAGAATTTGTATAAAACATGCACAGTAACAGAAATCTTTAAGGGTATATCCCTATAGACTTCCTGATAGAATTTCAGATAGAATATGTGCAACAGAAAACTAATACACTTTATTATTCAATAAACCTATCAAGTATCTCACTGTAAATTTGTTTTCCAAATGCGTTTTAGTTAAAAAAGGAAATATGAATATAAAATATTAAATGATAATGGCACAATATCATGTCTATATGCAGAATGTTTTTTGAATATGTTCTTTACAAAAAAATCTGATGTAGAAAACTAGGAATACAAGAGAAACTAAAGCATCAAAACCCAATAGTTGTACTATGTCTGGTTTGTTGGAGTAGTACTGTGATTTTCCATTTGGGAATTTTGGAAGTTTTGTATTTATAATGAATACATAATGAATTAAATTGTAGGTTGATTGTTATTGCTATTTTTCTAAGCCCAGATAAAAATATGTTCAACTTTACCATATGATTAAATCACTTAAAATTAATGATACTCTAAGTTAGAAAGAAGGGAATTTCTTTACATTGTCTTATTTGTAGCTACTTGTAAATCCCCAGTCAAGATTCTCTAGGGTATGATTCCCTATGGTCATGCACTTAGTTTTAAAATACACAACATTGTACCTGAATTTAATGTCTAAATCTGACTCACACTTAAGGGGCACTTTAAGCTATGATTTATATTGTATAATCAGAGAAAATGTAATTTCTTTGTACCCTTAGTGGCATATTCTTTGAAGGAAAATACTGGTTCCTATTATAAACTAGAACAATTTTTATAAAAAGTTATTTTTTGAGAAAAACATTTAAAAATTTTATTATTTGAATCAAAGGAGCCTTCAGTAAATAAGTATATAAAGGATTTCTGGCTTCTGGTGAGATCTTAATCTAAGTGTCATATTTTAATTCTTAGGTGAAAAACTCTGAAATGAGAAATATAATATTTTGGGCATAGAAACATCTATCTGATATTAGTAGCGGTGCAGTTGTATACATCTGATTAATTTGAGAATAAGAGTACAAATTATGGAAGTATATTTCCTACACCTTTAAGAATCTTAAGGTGGATTTGTCTTGGCACCTTATATATGTATTCTAATGAAGTTCCGTCATTTTGGGGAATATTAATTATTTGTTCTCACATTAGAAAATCTTAGCATAAAAATAAAAAACTTACAAAAATATAAATATGACAGACTATGTATAATAAGTATGGTTTTGCAGCCATGTTGGTGGAAGCAAATCAGAGTACTACAACCATGAAATCTGGATTAATTCAGGATTTCTGGGAGAGTGTTGCCTGGAATTTGACATTAAAAGTTAATAATACTTAGAATACGATGGAAAAAGAGGTCATTCTTGTCAGAAGAGATACTTTGTTGAAGATATTATATTATAAAAAAACATGTTTTGTGCATGAAAAAGATAAAAAATGTCAGTGTGAGTACAGTAAATGGAAGAGCAGTGAATTGTCTGGATATGCTCTGATATTTGATATTATGGAAATCCAGAAAGAATGTTTAGGTTTTAGGGATTTTGTAAAAATATCATTTTGAAAATTGGGTAAGGATTTGAGCACCATCCCAAAAATTAAGTCAAAATAATAACAGTGTTACAGGTGGGAGAAGGGAGATTAACTGAAGATCCAGTGTTATCTACTGAGTATTGGGTGTTCGGGTGGGAAAAACTACAGTAGCGAAACAGTGAAACAGACTCTGTTTCATCTCACCCTAACTGCCTTTCTCACAGTGTGAAAATGGTACTAAAAGGGAATCAGAGGCAGATGGAGACACAGAAAACAAAGCTTTTGTGTTGATGGTTTCAGATTTGGGTTGAAATTTATGCCTATGACAAATGGAAAAGTTAGATGGCAATCAGGAAAGAAAGATGTTTTTACCATGACTCTGATTGTGTTTTCCACTTTCTGTTGTCTTTTTTTTTTTTTGAATAACATTTTAATGGAAACTTATCGACTATCCATATCTGTGAGGTACAGAGTTGAATATCAATAGCTGTGTGCGATATATGATTCTCAAATCAGGATTATTAGTACATTCAACATTATGCAGTGTAATTGTTTTTCAGACCACTTCCTCTACTTTCTTTGCACCACTTCATATTTCCTGTAGATTATTTCTAGAAAACCCTACACTTCAAAATAGCCATGTGCAATTGGGAATGATAGCTCAGTGCCAGCTTAACTGAGGAAACTTACTACTACTGTGTCTCATCACTGTGTTAAAAAATGAAATACCAACATAAAACATACTTTTAATATCCACAGTGGCAGGCTCTGTACATGCATCTCTGTTTTAGTCTGTCCTATTGTCATGAACAGCTTTGTGTTTCCCTGTTATTCTTTGATTCATCTTATGCTTTCTTTGCCCATGACTGAATTTAGAGTGAAATTCATATATTTGACTAAAATTGTTTAATCTTAGAAAGGCTCAGAGATATTGTAAGCTTTTAGCATGCACAGATATGTATAAAATCTGTAGAAGAACATTATGAGATGCTCCATTTCTTGTTTTATAATTGGAGAAATGAGTCAGTGAAAGGTAAAGGAAGTAATCCAAGTTCAAGTAGCCAGTAAGCGGTCAAAGAGAAGTTCAAATATTGAAAAACAAAAGCAAAAAATTTTTTAAAAAGATAATAAAACTGAATATATGTGTTGTCCATCCACATGAGAACGGTGAGTGATTGGGAGCCATCTGCATAACCTCATTCCTACTCTCTCTGTTATGTCTGGCTGCTCAGGATGAAATCTCTGATTTTTCCTCCAATAGGAATGACAATGCTGCTGAAGAGAAATGAGAGTGCTGGAGCCACTTTTGTCCTGTTGGGCTTCTCAGAGTTCCCACCACTCAAGGTGCCCCTCTTCCTGCTGTTTTTGACCATCTACACAGTCACTGTGTTTGGAAACTTGGGAATGATTTTGATCATCAGGGTCAGTCCCAAACTCCACACCCCAATGTACTTTTTCCTCAGTCATTTATCTTTTCTTGATCTCTGTTATTCCTCAGTAAATCCACCTGAGCTCTTAGAGATCATGGTTGTGAAAACCAAGACTGTGTCTTTCTTGAGTTGAATTACTCAATTTCTCATCGGCTGCACATTTGTGATTACAGAAGTGTCCATGTTAACAGTAATGTCCTATGACCAGTTTGGGGCTGTTAGTAACCTCCTGCTCTACACAGTTGCTATGTCTCCTAAGCTCTGTGCTCTCCTGTTAGCTGGAACTTACACATTGGGTGGACTCTGTTCCTTGACAATCACATATTCTCTTTTGCAACTTTCCTACTGTGGACATAACATTCTAAATCACTATTGCTGTAAGTTTTCTGCTATCAGATCTGTATCCTGCTCTGACACCTGTTTCATCCACATGGTGGTGTTGATCATTTTGATATTCAATGAGGCTTGTAGCCTCCTGATCACGCTCACCTCCTGTGTCTTCATAGTTGTCACTATCATCAAGATGCCTTTCACTGGTGGACTTCGGAAAACCTTCTCCACCTGGGCCTCCCACCTGACTGCCGTTATAATTTTCCATGGGTTTCTCCTCCTTCTCTACAGTGTTCCCAAATCTAAGAGCTCGTGGCTCCTCATTAAAGTAGCCACCTTGTTTTTCACCATTCTGATCCTTATGCTAAATCCCTTATCTACAGTGTTAGAAATAAGGATGTGAAGGAGGCCATCAGAAAGTTAATTCGCACAAAATGGCTTTCTCACACAGTATAATCACTCACATGCACACACACA
>NW_007742703.1:13120-18342 GCF_000696425.1 Galeopterus variegatus
AAACACACGTTTTGTGCATGAAAAAGATAAAAAATGCTGGTGTGAGTACAGTAAATGGGGAAGAGCGGTGAAGTATCTGGATATGCTCTGACATTTGATATTATGGAAATCCAGACAGAATGTTTAGGTTTTAGGGATTTTGTAAGAATGTCATTTTGAAAATTGGTTAAGGATTTGAGCACCATCCCCAAAATAAAATCAAAATAATGTTAACGTTACAGGTGGGAGAAGGCAGACTAATTGACGATCCAGTGTTATCTACTGAGTATTGGGTGTTGGGGTGGGAATAAATACAACAGTGAAACAGTGAAACAAAATCTGGTTCACTTCACCCTAACTGCCTTTCTCACAGGGTGAAAATGGCACTAAAAGGGAATCAGAGACAGATGGAGACAGAGAAAATAAAGCTTTTGTGCTGATGGTTTCAGATTTGGCTTGTAATTTGTTTCTATGACAGATGGAAAAGTTAGATGGTAATCAGGAAAGAAATATGTTTTTACCATGTATCTGATTATGTTTTCCACTTTCTGTTGTCTTTTTTTTTCTTTCAAATAACATTTTTATGNTCCTCTGTGTCACTTTCTCCAGGAAAGAAAAGAGAACATTATCAGCACTTATTACTAATTGACCATATAAGCACTTTTCTAGTCACTGTGCCTGCCTGACAACACTAGGAATAAAATCTGTTATGGAGGCTGTGTTATTCAGGGCTTTCTTTTTTTAGGTTGCAACCCATAAGTAAAGGTTGTGAGAGTATAAATTTTAATGTTGTCTCCATTTGAAATCTGTATAAAATGCCTCTAATAATATATAGCCCATTAAATCATACATGTATTGCAAGTCCTCCCTGATTGTGACGTTTCTCTTCACTGTCTTCATGATGTATTTAGATGTACAAATTTCCTAATTTTTCATGATGCACAATTTATCAAACTTTCCCGTTATACAGTGACATGCTTTTAAAATACTATTTATGAAACATTCTTCTCTTCCAAAATAATAGTCTCATATTTTACATGCTATCTTGTCCCAAATTCCACACATTCTTCTTTTATATTATATCCCATTTTGTTTTATTCTGTATTCTAGTTTTTCCTTTGTTTTTTACATTGATTTCTATATTTATTTCTTAGATTAACCAGAAATGGNATCCATTTCTACAAACTGTCCTCATTAGACTTAGTCCTTTAAAATTTCTAATATTCAGACTCTTGTTGGTTTACAGAAACAAAAATTTCTTATTTTTCACTCTCACATATTTCATTTAACCTTGGCTATGAAAACTAAGTTTGTCACATAAAAAGCATTTTTTTATTCGCAATTACTTTTTTTAGTACTATATTTTTTGTGGTTTGTCTTTGCTGATGAAAAATTCGTGGTTTATTTCTCTTTAATACAATGTTCAAAACAAGCAGACCACACATGCAGCAGATGGTAATTAACGTGAAACATTTAGGAATATCTCCAAAATACTTCTTCAACAGACAGTTTTACATCATTGAGCATTTTGAGCCTTATTTATTACCATATAGTGAGTAAGAACATAGTGATCAGTGGAATTTTTGTTTAGATAACCTACAGATCCACATAAGTCCATGTTCTATGTGTCCTTAAGAATAGGATATACCTAGCATGGGTAAAAAAAAATCAACATATCAATGCAATATATCTTTTCCCAAAAGGATTTACTATTATGTTATTCTTTAAATATTAAAAGTCTATCATCTTCCCAAGATGATTACATGGCCACTATGATCTGCTCAATGCTTTTCTGATTTTGCTGTATGACTGTCTTGTTCTTATATATTTTATTATGGAGCATTCAATGCTGCAAGTATTGCATGCATTAAAATATAGTTTATTGTTACTAGTAGGGTTAGTTCTTTCTTGATTATTCATGGCAGTGATGGTTGTTTTTCCGGTACCGAACCCAGTACTCCCTTGAGAATTTCTTGTAAGTTTGGTCGTGTGGTAGTGAACTCCCACAGTTTTTCTTTGTCTTTTTCATTTGTCCTTAATTTTGGAAGGATAGCCTTGCTTGGTAAAGCATTCTTCGCTGGCAATATTTGTCCCTTCATATTTTGAATATATCATCCCATTCTTTTCTGGCTTTTAGTGTTTCTGATGAAAAGCTTAATGTTAGGTTGATAGGGGCTCCCTTATAAGTGACTTATCACTTCTCTCTTGCAGCTTTAAAAATTATATCTTTGTCTTTGAGGTTTGGCAGTTTGACTGTAACATTTCTTGGAAAGGACCTTTTTAGGATGAATATAACTGGGGATCTTTGGGCCTCCTGAATCTGAATATGTGTGACTTTCCCTATTTTGGGGGAATTTTCAGGTATTATTTTGTTAAATATACTTTCAATGTCATTTCCTTTTTCCTCCCCTTGTAGAATACCCATGATTTGGATATTTGAGCAGTTAAGGTAGTCTGTTATCCCTCTTGGATTTTCGTCAATTTTTAAAATTCTTTTTTTTTTCTTTTTTCTGGTCCATCTGTGTTAATTCAAACACCCTGTCTTCATGGTCAGAAATTCCCTCTTCTTCTTGTTCCAGTCTGCTTGTTAGAGTCTCTGATGTGATTTTTTTTTTTTTTTTTTTTTTTTCATTGAATGAATCCTTCAGCTCCACAAGCTCTGCTACGTTCTTTTCGGGGCATTGATTTCTTTGTATGTTTCTTCTTTCAGGTCTTGTATATTTTTTTTCTCATTTCATTGTACTGTCTAACTGAATTTTCTTGTATCTCATTTAGGTTCCTGAGAATTGTTGCCCAAAATACATTGTCAGTCATTTCAAAGACTTCCTGTTCAGTGGAACCTAGAGATTGAGGGTTATTATTTTCCTTTGGTGGTGATGTAGTTTCTTGATTTTTCATATTTCTGGTATCTTTACTTTGGTGTTTCAGAGTTGTTTATTAATTTATGCACCAAATAGGAATGTTTGCTTGTTCTAAGTGAAATCCTTTTCCTCACTAGCACTTAGTATTATCAGATTTCATGATTTTTACCCATTTGCTGTATGTAAATTATTTTATTTAAGCTTTATGTTGAATATTTATTATTACTGAGGTGAGGGACATTTTAATATGCTTAGTGTTTTTTTTCTTTTGTAAAGTGCCTTGATATGTCATGTTACCAACCTGCCTTTTAATGTTTGTCTTTATTCTTATTTATTTGAAATTTCATTCTTTTGTTAATTATATATGTTAAAGTGCATATTTGTATTTTGGCTTTAGTTTTTACTTGCTCAATATCCTTTCATAAAGAGCACTATTGAATTTTAATTTATTCAAATATATTACTTTTCTAAACATTTTCCAATTGGTCAATATTATGTTTATCTACACTTGAGGTTGAAAGGCCATTTCTATCAAGAAATGAATGAATAAAAAATCAGTGGTGTGTGTGTGTGTGTGTATATATATATCAGTGGTGTGTGTGTGTATATATATATATATATATATATATATATATATATATATAATGGAGTACTAAGCTATTTAAAAAAACAAAAACAAAAAAAACTTTAAAAAAAAAACAAAACCCATAGCGTTGCTATACATTCTTTAACCTCTTCTCTATTGCTTTGGCAAGAACACTGATTGGTCAAATTATCCAAATGTATTTTATAATTGATCACCAGCTCCTTTAGATTTTGCTTTCCTAATAGAGAATTTCTTAGATGTCCACAAGTAGAACTAGCATCGAGTAAAGCAAGCCAGTAAAGAAAGTCAAATTCCAAAATATCAGGGAGCTATAGGTCAAAAGCAGGTGTGTAGGATGAACAAGTCTGGAAATCTTATACACAATATGAGGAATAAAGTTAAAAAAATTGTCTTGTATTAGAGCTTTTTGTTAAATAAATAGATTATACCGACTCCTATAATAAAAATGTAATGGTGTGAGATGATAGATATTTTATTCTGCTTCACTATAGCGGCCACTGTGCTATCTATATGTATCACACAACATTCTGTTGTAAGGCTCAGATATACATAATAAAATTTATGTAAAAAAAAATCATTCTATATTACATTCAAAAATTTTTTGTTCCTTCTTTTTCTCTATGAGTCACTTAGAATTTATTTTTAGTGGATGGTATGACTTTGGGATCTATGACAGATTGTTTTATTTGTTCTACATTATTAGTTCTCTCTTTGACATTGTCATGCTTCCCTGTAGGCAGAGAGAACAGAATATAATTCCCATGTAACTTGCTTTTAATAATGCAAAGTGAATGGAAGTGTTGTAAACTACATCATGGAAGATTTAAATGACTCTGTGTGGTTGTTATGTTGGTGAGTTTCACTTGTGATGGAAGTGGTTGTGATGTACCACCCATGTGGCAGAGATGTCTGCATTCTGTTGATCTGGTGGGAGCTGCCAGCAGCTGCTGTGTTCCCTGTGCATGCTTCCTGCATTCTACCTGTCCGTCGGGGCTGCCTGCATCTTCTGAGGTTCCTGCACACACTTCCTGCCTCCTGCTGATCTGGCAGAGATCTATCCATGCCTCCTGAGGTCCCTGGGTACATTCTGAGAGATATTATAGTCAAACTAGCAAATTAAAAGACAGAGAATCTTACAAGCAGTGAGAGAAAAGCATCAAGTCACCTGTAAAAGAACCCCATCAGACGAACATCAGACTTAACAACAGAAACTATACAGACCAGAAGAAAATGGGATGATATATTCAAAATACTGAAAGAAAAAATACTGCCACCTAAGATTACTATAACCAGAAAGGCTATCCTACAGAAATGAGGGAGAAATAGTGTAGCCAGGCAATCAAAAACTGCAGAAGTTCACCACCACATAACCACCCCTAAAAGAAATACTCAAGGGAGTTCTGTATCTAGAATCTAAAAAATAAAGATCAGTACCATTAAAACACAAGAAAGAATGAAATCTACCAAAAGAATAAAAATGTAAACAACTAAAAGAAACTATATCTTATTAACTCAGAAAACCAGCAAACACTGAAGAGTGACAATAAAAAGAGAAGAAAGGAACAAATGATACAGCATCCAGAAAATCAATAAAGTCAATAAAATGTTGTTTCAATAACAACACTAAATGTAAATGGTTTAAATTCCCCACTCAAAATACACAGACTGTCTGATTAGATTAAAGAGCTAGACCTAACTCTGTGCTGTCTTCTATAGACTCATCTTACCTGTAAAGGCACACACAGAATAATAGTGAAGGGATGGAAAAGATATTT
>NW_007742703.1:19340-19634 GCF_000696425.1 Galeopterus variegatus
ATTGAAATAATCCCCTACCTCAAAAGAGTGAACAACCTAATTCTACATCTCAAACAACTAGAAGAATATGAACAATCCATCCCAACATTAGTAGATTGAAATAAATGATAAAGATCAGAGAAGAACTGAGTGAAATAGAGACCCCAACCCCCAAAATACAAAAGAACAATGAAACAAAAAGTAGGTACTTCAAGAAGATAAACAAAATAGACAAACCATTAGTTAGGCTTACTAATAAGTAAGTAAGTAAGTAAGTAAGTAAGTAAGTAAGTAAGTAAGTAAGTAAGTAAGTAA
>NW_007742703.1:19841-20896 GCF_000696425.1 Galeopterus variegatus
TGCAAAAATCAGCAACTGAATAGTAGATAAAAGAATTCAGCAACGAATCAAAAAAAAAAAATACTCCATGATCATATGTAATTCATCCAGGGATGCAAGTATGGTTCAAAATATGCAAGTCAATAAACGTGATGCACTGCATCAACAAAATCAAAGACAAAAACTGTATGATAATCTCGATCAGTGCAGAAAAAGCATTTGACAAAATTCTGCATCCATTTAGGATAAAGACTCTTGACAATATAGATATAGAAGAAAAGTAACTCAACCCAATAAAGGCCATATAGGAAAAAGACATCCCCAATATCATCCTGAATGGGGAAAAAATTTCAGCTTTTCCCTTAAGAACAGGAACAAGACAAGAATGCCCACTCTCACCACTCTTTTTTAACATAGTATTGAATGTACTAGCCAGAGCAATCAGGGAAGAGGAAGAAATAAAGGGCATGCAGATTGGAAAAAACGAAGTCAAACTGTCCCTGTTTGCAGATGACATGGTCTCATATATAGAAAAACCTAAAGAATCTACAAAAAATTACTGGGCTGATAAACAAATTCAGTAATGTTGTAGGATACAAAATAAACATGCAAAAATCAGTAGCATTTCACACTCCAGTAACAAATTAGCAGAAGAAGAAATCAAGAAAGCAAGTCCATTTACATTAGTTACCAAAAAAGTAAAATACGTATGAATAAACTTGACCTAGGAGGTGCAAGTTCTCTACAATGGGAACTGTGATTCACTGCTGAAATAAATTATATAGGAAACAAAAAAGATAGAAATGCATTCTATGCTCCTGAATTGGAAGAATTAACATTGAGAAAATGTTTGTACTATCCAAAACATTCTACAGATTTAATGCAACCCCTATTAAATTACCCAAGATAACCTTCACAGAAATATAAAAACCAACAATAATACTCATAACAAACAACAAAAGACCTGGAATAGCCAAAGTAATCCAGATCAAAAAAAAAAAAAAAATTAGGGAACGCATAACACTACCTGACTTCAAATTATACTACAAAGCTTTAGTAACCAAAACAACATGGCA
>NW_007742704.1:0-19635 GCF_000696425.1 Galeopterus variegatus
ATATGTGGGAAAATGTGGCTCTCCGAATGGCTTCTCTTCTCTCTCACTCCCTTAATCAAATTACCTAAAACCTATTTTTGCATATTAAATAAGGATAAAATATAATCCTTGGAACGGAAAATACATCCGATCGTTAAGAAATATACCCCCAATCCTTTCTCATTCCTCATGAAGGTGAAGCTTGACATGATGGGGTTAACATGGGGGACATGATCCCAACAAATTTTGTTTTCTAATTTCATAATTGTCTTTTCAGCTATGTCTTATCTTTGATGTGATGACTATTTTGACTGTAGTCAACATGGAATTGTTGAGATTGCTAACTCCTTTCTATAATGGTCATTAGTCTGTGGTCTAAGGCATATTCTTTTATCAAAAAAATTCCTCTTGCATTATTTTGGATATTTAAATATGCTTTATTTAAAATTGGTTTCAAACATTGTTAGTATTCTATTTCTTTGGACTTGACAACTCTCGTTACTGAGCCTGTAGATTGTCAATCATAGCACTTTTATCGTTATTAAGATTACTCTGCAGGTCATTTTGATTGGATGGCTCACCTCCTTCACATCTCATTTTCCAAAAAAGGTTTCTTCAATGGCTTTCCTTGGACTTCAGGCCTGAAACTGAGGGATTGTTTCATATGCCCTTGCCACACAATATCTACCTCACAAACTTAGTGTCTTCTGTGGTTTGCATCAGACAGGGATGCATCCAGTGGGAGCCTCACACTCACACATGGAACAGATGCCCATGTGTGAAAATACTGCAGTGAATCTGTTATACACACACATGCACATCTCAGGCAATCTACAGAGCAGAGATATTATAGTGGTTAGCTTCCCTAAAGGAGGGAAAACTACAGGTTCCAGCCTCAACACATAACCCGGGATTCCTCCCTATCTGTTGCGGCCCTGAAGTTCCTCCTGTGTACCACCTCGAGGTGGAAACCTCCTCTTTAATGACCCCTTGATGGTAGCAGACACTGGTGGCCACTTAGATTTGGTCTCTACTCTTTTTTCTGGTCTATCTATTCAGAAACTTTCATTTCTTTTTTCCTGCATACACTCTTAACTACATATTTCATAAACATTGTAGGCAACATTTCTTAGTGTTAGGAAGAGACAGAAATTCTTGAGTGGTCGCATCAATTGTCCACCTTGACTGACGAGTCAGACACCAGGATCCTCTATGTCTCAAACTTCTCATGTCTTAAGCCATCTGCAAATTAACCATGATTGATTTCTTCCCATGACACAGGTACCACTGACCACCAGGACCACTGTGATGACAACATGCTTCAGATGAGGAAACTGAGGCCCATATGAAAAGTTAACACGCTGATCTGTATGGCCAGAAGATGATAGACAAACATTTAAATAAAAATTAGCTTTCCCTTTAAAATCACAGAACTAATCCATCCCATTGTTCCCTAAAGCATGAAGGCAGAATCACAGCATGAGGATGAGGATCCTACCCTAGGGTAATTACCCACGTCAGAAATGAAACAAGGAATACACTGCAGATCCTGCAGACGTCAAACATTATGAGTCAACATTGTTAAAAAAATTATCTTACTTATTTGAAGTGGAAAAATATCACAAAAAATTTCAAAACAGCCTCTGAAATACAAAGATATTAAGAATCATTGAGTTATTATATAAGACATATCCAAAAATTAAAATCTTCCAAGGAAATAAACTTCTGCTCCCACAACTTTGTCATATGCATTCTTTCAAACCTTCATGAAGATTAAACACAATTCTTTCCCACAATTGTCCAGAATTTCTACTTCTTAACAAATTTTGATAGGCTATCATGGATAGTTCAAGAGAAAAAAATCACAATTTAGTCCCTCAAATCAACTAGAAGAGAATACATTTTAAAAATTAATAAAAAATTTATATCATCATCCTAGTGCTCAAGTCACAGATGGAGTATATGATGAACATAAATTTAAATAAGGATGAGTTTTACCTCAGAAGTCACAGCTTTAACTGAGGAAGAGGAGGAGAGTTCTGGGAAAAGAAACACAGGCACTGATGAGTCAGAAATGACTCAGAAATTTGTTTCCAGGAAGATGAGGGTAGATGCTTTTGCAACACACACACACACACACACACACACACACACACACACACACACACACACACACGCGCGCGTAGGGAAGTCAATGGAGAGTATTTCAGAGAAGAAAAACCCATATTCCAGAGCCAGGAGAAGAGTTGTGTTTTCTTCCCTTAGTTTCTTGCATCTCGCCCTTGTGCTCTTTGCCACAAGACTCAACTTGAACTGCACAGTCAATGTTCACTGTGTCTCTGCTGATCTGAGTCTAGCATGAAGCATGAACCTGCATCTTCCCTGAAGCATCTCCAGGGCTGGTGAGATGCCCATGGCCAAGTAAGGAGCCCACAATTCCTTATGATGGACGGGCTGAAGGAGTGAAAGAGACCTCATGGGCGAAGCTCTGATGGGACAAGCTCTCAGTAACATTTCCTTGGAAAGGGATGACTCCAAAAAGTACCTGGTCTATTTGCTGCTACATCCTGGCCCTCAGTGACATGAGGACAGGTCAGAAAGAAAGAGGCCAGGGGTCAGGAACTACCCACCCCACCCCCTTTTTTCTTCTTTGGAATTTTCTGCAGAGATCCTGATGCTCTCCCCAGCCCATGCCCTGGACAAATAAGATGCAGCCTCCCTGGGAGAGCAGTTCCTCTTCCCTTGGGGCTGCTGATGGAACAACCCTATGGCAAGAAAGCCCAGCCCCCAAGTGTCCACACCCATACCCTGTGTGTTTGTTTATCCTACTGTGCAGTAAGGTCTCATTCATCTGCACAGCTGGGGATAGAGAAAGGATATGTCATGACTCCCTCCCTCACGACCTTGCTCTGCCTTGGTGAGATTTAAAGAGGATGGAAAGTCCCTAATCTTGAAGGGACCCTAACCCCCAGGCAGACCGTGATCCTTTAGGAGACCCCAGGGGCTCAGGGGACTTACGGGGTAGAGAGGACCTGCTCAGGATTTGGGGGCAAATCTCTCACAGGCAACTCTCTTCCAAGGCTGAGTCTGTTTTCCAGGACCCGAGCACAGACAGGTGAGTCTGTCCCTGGCTGTCCCAAGTTTCTCCTCTTCACTGCAGACTAGCGGCCACCCTTGGTAGCTGGGGATGGAGAACAGCAGTTCGGGCTGAGTAATGGGGACATCTTGGAGGGCCCTGGGGCTGAGGGATGGGAACCTTCTTGAGACCCAGCCTCTGATTTGTTTCCAGGGACCCTCCCCAAACCCACCATATGGGCTGAGCCAGACTCTGTGATCACCTGAGGGAGGTCAGTGAACATCTGCTGTCAGGCAGCCCTGGAGGCCCAGGAGTACCATCTGGATAAAGAGGGAAGACCAGCATCCTGGATCAGACAGAGCCCACCAGAGCCCGGGAATAAGACCAAGTTCTCTACCCTATCCATGACACAGCACTGTGCAGGGTGATGTCACTGTTACTATCACAGCCCTGCTGGCTGGTCAGAGCACAGTGACCCTCTGGAGCTGGTGGTGACAGGTGAGAGGACACTCATGGGTCCCAGCCCCAGGCTCTGCCCTCGGGAAGGGGGTCTGCAGTGAGCGGTGTCCCCCGCTCACAGCACAGCCCTGGGGTATAATGTGGGGGTTGTGATCCCCATTTAACACAGCTGCCTTCTCTCTCCTAGGAGTCTACAGCAAACCCACCCTCTCAGCCCTGCCCAGCCCTGTTGTGACTTCAGGAGTGAATGTGACCCTCCCGTGTGGTTCAGGGCTGGGATTTAGCAGGTTTGTTCTGATTAAGGAAGGAACACAGAAGACCTTCTAGATCGTGGACTCACAGCAACACTATTATGGGCCATTCCAACCCCTGTTACCTGTGGGCCCCATGACCACAAGCCACAGGTGGACATTCAGATGCTACGGCTATGACAGGAACAAACCCCAGGTGTGGTCAGAACCCAGCAATACCCTGGAGGTCCTGGTTTTGGGTGATGAAGTTCCTTCCTTACCTCGTTTATTTTTTGTGTCCCTTGACCTGTTGATACAAGCCTTGCTCCAGGGGAGGGAGCCATAGGTGAGTGGAGTAATGAGAGGTCAGGGATGCTGGGGCTGGAGACACAGAGTGTGAGAGACAGTGAGACATGCAGGGCCAGGATGGGAGAAGGGAGGTGTTTGGGACAAACCAATCCCTGTAGCCCCAGCTTGTCTTTCCGCCCAGGTTTGTCCAGGAAGCCCTACCTCCTGACCCAGCAGAGCCTTGTCATAGCCTCTGGAGAGAGTCTGACCCTCCAGTGTCGCTCTGATGTCAGCTATGACAGATTCATTCTGTCCAAGGAGGGGGGATGTGATCTCTCCCAGTGCCCTGGCCAGCAGTGTCAGGCTGGGCTCTCTCAGGCTGACTTTCCCCTGGACCCTGTGAGTGGCTCCCATGGGGGCAGATACAAGTGCTACGGTGCATGCAACCTGTCCTCTGAGTGGTCGGCCCCCAGTGACTCCGTGGACATCCTGATCACAAGTGAGGAGCCCAGTGGATTCAGTATGGGACCCAGACTCTGCATAGGCCCTGCTGGTGGAGTCACGGGTTGTGATGGCCAGGTTGAGGGGTGGGGTCACAAGAGAGGGAGAGAGACAGAGAGGGGGTATAGGTGGGGGGGGCAGAGGCTCCGTGAACAGAGATAGACAGAGAGACTGGGCGTCCTCAGAGAGAGGTCCTGGTGAGGCCTCAGCTCAGAACTGAGTGGGGGACAGCCCCTCACCCATCCTTCTCTCTAGGGCAGCTCCCTAACAGACCCTCCCTCTCCATGAAGCTGGGCCCCAAGGTGGCCTCGGGAGTGAACGTGACCCTGCTGTGTCAGTCATGAAGCCCAATGGACCCTTTCCTTCTGTCCAAAGTGGGGAGAAACGATCCCCCACTGTGTCTTAGATCGAAGTACAGAGCTCAGCAGTGCCAGGCCAAATTCTCCATGAGACCTGAGACGTCATCTCACGGGGGGACCTACAGGTGCTATGGCTCACAAAGCAACTTCCCCGACCTGTTGTCAAACCCCAGTGACCCTCTGGAGCTTGTGGTCTCAGGTGAGTGACTCCTGACCCTGTCCTTTCTGAGCTCAATGGGTCAGCTTAAGGCCCTTAGTGGGAGACCCCTAGACTGGGATTGGAGTTGCGGGGAGGGCCCTGAGGGAGGGTCAGGAGAGGGGAGTTTATCTTCTAGAGAGCAGGAGGCCCACAGGAGCCTTCTCACCCCTTCCCTCCCCACATTCTCCTCACCAGAATGTGCCAAGTGGGTAGTGGGAGGACGTTAGGGAGGTGACAAGGCAGATGTAGGAGAAGAATAAACAAAAATGAGGTCTTGAGGGAAGCCCCACCCCTCATTCTCCTCTTTCCCTTATTCCTAGGATCCTCTGGGGTCCCAAGCCCCCTACCCACAGAGCCCAACTCAACAGCTGGTGAGTCTCAGGGCCCTGTCCGTAGAGTTTCAATTTCTCCCAGGCTTGCCTTGAGAGACTCTCAGCTAATCTACGTCCTCGTTCCAAATCTCAGCATGGCTTGTGTCCAGGAAAGCTAGGTGTCTGGCAGAGATGAGACCACAGGCTCCCAGGGGCTCTGAGACTGCGCTGGATGAGGGGTGGGTGGTCAAGGTAGAGGGAGCTGTTGGAGGCCCAGGCTGGAGCAGGAGCAGCTGGACTGAAGTCAGTGGTACCCCAGTTCCAGCCCCTCAACTCCCCGTCCTGATCTCAGGAGGCCCCGAGGATCACCACCTCACATCCAAAGAGTCAGGCTCCCAGGGTGGTAAGTGAGCGGCTGTGCTGGGAGGTGACGTGAGGTTCAGAAGAGGCAGGGGCTGAGTTATGACCTCAGTTCAGGCTCCTGTGAACACAGAGACTTGGACAAGACCTTCCACTGTCTGGGCATTTCAGATTGAAAAATCTAGAAAGAAAATGATTTAGGTCACCATAGAAGTACAAATGAAGTTATTCTTTGAGCTTCTTCAATCTTATGAAATATTTGAAACATAAATGCAAATGTGTATTAAGGTTTCCTTCTTTTCTCTTGAGTTGCATGTGGATAGTGAGTGGTTCTAGCATTCCCGGGACTGATACTCTGTTCATCTTCACCCGGCCCAGAGAGATGATTTCCAACTTCCTTCAGGAGCTGCACAGTCAGCGCCCAAGAACAGAGGCGTGCAGAAGAGGCAATTCCTGCCCAAAGGCCCCAGACTCACAACCCACCCTTGGTCTCCTCACTGCCACCTAGCACTCCTATATCTTCCCCCAGCTCCAGCCCAGATGTTGATGTCCAAAAAGAAAATGCACGTGAAAGGCAGAGGAGGGGACAACTTGGGGGTGGGTGACAGGGGCAGTGAGGTTTCAGCAGGCAACAGGAGGAAGAGGGGCAGGCTGGGAAATATCTGGGGCTCAGGAGGTTTGAAGGACTGAACCCCAACACTGCGTGACCAGGGGGACATCACCGTTGCTCTCTGGATCTCAGTGGCCCCATCCTGGAACATGGCAGGGACCTGCAGGACTGAGAGATCCAAGGGAATCTTACTTAGAGATGTAACCCCTTGTTGTGCCCCAGCAGATGCCACCATGAAGGGCACACAGCATGAGGATGCTGTGAAGCTGGACAGTCGGGCCAGACCCTGCCCCTGTCCTGTCCAGGGCACCAAAAGCCTTCTACTTGCCAAATTTAATCCAATGAACACTTCTCTGTCCTCCCACTACTCAGCTCTCAGTGTCCTTCCACAGCTGACCCTTCCCTTCCCAAAGCACATGGCCTCCTGCCTCCTGTGACCTCACTCTCTCCTGGTTTTCCTGTGACCTCGGGTCCCCTTCTGCCTGGTCCCCCTTCTGGCTACTCATCCTCTGCTTGACTGTCTGGTTCTTAGAGTGCTCCCCCGGGTTTCAGAGGAATTCAGGAATAAATGAACCACCCAAGACCCCTGTGCTCCCCTTCATTCATTCATCCCACAAATGTTCACGGGGAGCTCACTTTTTTTATTTTTTCATTTTTTGTTTATTTCTTTATTTTTACTTATTTCTTTTTTTTTATTATTTTGACTTCTCAATATACAATGTAGTTGATTTTCATGTCCCTTTACCTGTTCCTCTTTCCCTCCCCCCTCTCCTGGGGCAGGGGTCTCACCCAACTGCCCAGCTTCATGCCTCTCCTCCTCCCCCTACCTACATCATATCTGTTCACTTGTCTTAACACATTCAAGGAATTGCTGTGATTGTTGTGTCTTCTTCCCCCACACCCATTTGTTTGTTTGTATATTTACTTATTTGTTTATTTTTAGCTCCCACAAATAAGTGAGAGCACGTGGCATTTCTCTTTATGTGCCTTACTTGTTTCACTTTATATAATTTTCTCCAAGTCCATCCATGTTTCTGTGAATGGCAGTATTTCCTTAATTATAGTCGAGTAGTATTCCATTGTGTAGATATACCACAATTTCCTTAACCAGTCATCTGATGGTGGACATTTGTTCTGGTTCCAAATGTTGGCTATTGTAAATAGTGCTGTAATAAACATGGGAGTACAGGTATCCCTTCAGCATGATTATTTCCATTCCTCTGGATATATTCCCAGTAGTGGAATAGCTGGGTCATATGGTAGAACAATTTGTAATTGTTTGAGGAACCTCCATACCATTTTCCATAAAGTCTGCACCATTTTGCAGCCCCCCAATGGTATACAACCTCATCAGCATTTATCATTCTCAGTTTTTCTGATATTAGCCATCTCGACTGGAGTGAGATGGTGTTTCAAAGTGGCTTTGATTTGCACTTCCCAAATACTGAGTAATGTTGAGCATGTTTTCATGTGTCTGTTGGTTATTTGTATATATTTTTAATTGGCTTATTTGTTTTTTCACTGTAAAGTTGTCTGAGCTCTTTGTATATTCTAGATATTAATTCCTTGTTAGATCCATATTTTTCAGATATTTTCTCTCATTCTGTAGGATGTTTTCTTACTCTATTGATTGTTTCCTTTGCTGTGCAGAAGGTTTTAGTTTGATATAATCTTATTTATTTACGTTTTCTTTTGTTGCCTGTGCTTTTGGGGTGTTATTCATAAAGTCATGGCCTAGTCTTAAATCTTGTAGTGTTTGCCCTATGTTTTCTTCTAGGAATTTGAAAGTTTCAGGCCTTTTGCTTAGGTCTCTAATACAAGGTATGGACCAAGTTTCATTTTCTACAATCGGACATCCAGTATTCTGAGCACCATTTGTTGAAGAGGTAGGCTTTTCCTGAATGTATGTTCATGGTGACTTTATCAATGATCAGTTGGGTGTAAATATGTGGGTTGATTTCTGATTCTCTATTCTGTTCCATTGGTCCACATGTCTGTTTTTATGCCAGTACAATGCTGTTTTTATTACTACAGATTTGTAATATAGTTTGAAGTCAGGAAGTGTAATGCCCCCAGCTTTACTTTTTTTGCTCTTTGTTTTTTTTTAAACTAGTACATTAAAAAATTTTATTTATTTATTTTTTATTGGGTATGAATATTCATGAGATACAAAGCTGATTGTCACCCTCATGCCCATGATGTGAGGGCCAGATTCATATTGACAGCATGCCCATTACCACAAATTGCATTTGTATCCTGTGTCCCCCATCCAATTATCCCCAATCTCCCTCTCCTCCTTCTTTCCCTCCCACTCCACTTTAAGGAGTGTTCTCTCCCTCTGCAAGTCCAGTGCACTACTGTGGTCTTTCCTTTTGCTCAGTATTGTTTTGGCTATTCAGGGTCTTTTGTTGTTCCATATGAATGTTAGGATTGTATTTTCTATTTCTGTGAAGAATGTCATTGGTATTTTGATGGTAACCACATTGAATCTATAGACAGCTATGGGTACTATGAACATTTTTACAACATTGATTCTTCCAGTCTATGAACAAGGAATGTCTTTCCATCTCTTAGTGTCTTCTTTAATTTCTTTCAGAAGTGATGAGTCCTCATTGTAGAGATCTTTCACTGCTTTGATTAGATTTTTTCCCTAGGTATTTTTTTTTTTGGAGACTATTGTAAATGGTCTTGCTTTCTTGATCTCTTTTTCTTCTAGTTTGTTGTTGGAGTATAAAAAAGGTACTGATTTTTGTATGTTGCTTTTGTATCCTGCAACCTTACTGAATTTGTACATCAACTCCTAGAGTTTGCTGATACTGTTTTTTGGGGATTTGCATGTATAAAATCATGTCATCTGTGAACAGGGACAATTTGATTTTCTGTTTACCTATTTGGAAGCCCTTTATTTCTTTCTATTGTCTTATTGCTCTGGCAAGTACTACCAGTACTATGTTAAAAAGGGGTGGAGAGAGTGGACATCCTTGTCTCTTTTCTAATCTTAATGGAAAAGTTTTCAGCTTTTCCCCATTCAGGATGATATTGGCAGTGGGTTTATCATATACAGCTTTTATCATGTTGAGATACCTTCCATCAACACCTAATTTGTTGAGAATCTTTATCATGAAGGACTGTTGAATTTTGTGAAATGCTTTTTCTGCATCTATTGAGATGATCATATGGATTTTGTTTTTCACTTTGTCGATGTGGTGTATCACATTTTTTGCCTCGTGTATGTTGAACCATCCTTGCATTCCTGGGATGAATCCCACTTGATCACGATGTATAATCTTTTTGATATGTTGCTGTATTCTGTTTGGTAGTATTTTGATTTAGCATCTAAATTTATCAAGGATAATGGCCCATAGTTTTCTTTTTTTGTTGGATCTTTGTCTGGTTTTGGTATCAGTGTGATGCTGGCTTCATGGAATGAGTTTGGGAGAATGGTTTCTGTTTCAATGTTTTGGAATAGTTTTGAAAGAACTGGTGTTAGGCTTCCATTCATGATGGCAGAATAGATATTCCCCAGCATCATTCTCACCAATTAATTTACAAATATCGAAAAGCAATGACACCCAAGCTGGGGCTGCTAGAGCTCAGGAGAAGAGGAGGAGAGACCCACAGAGTGCATGAAGGTGGGAGAAGCCATGATGAGAGTAAGCAAAAACGACTCTGATCATTTTGAGCTCCTGCTGTGTCCAGGCTGGAGCTGCTGAGTGCAGAGAGCAGGAGCTGGCAAAAGCCACAGGTGTGCCCTTTGTATGAAGTTGCTTGGAGATGGCAGGGGAGAAGAGGGCCATGGTGGTCCCTAGGCCAGCAAGACCACTAATAGGGTTCCTGTGAACCCCCATGGGAGTGAAGTATCAGAAGAACTGAAAGAAGGAGCTACTCAGAGGCTGGTGAGTCATTGCAAGGGACCAAAACATGGCCTGTCCTATGGGAAGGCTTTGTAGCATGGGTGGTCATGGAGATCAGCCCATGAGGAGAACACTGGGACACAGCAAGGACAGCTGGTCTGCACCCTAATCAGGGAAGGATCAGTCAGAAGAGATTGGTCAGGAATATAGGATTGCATGGGGTTCAGTTTGATGAAAAGACTCACCCCCAGACCAGAGTTTCTACACAACCCAGGTGCACCGGATCTCTCCAGAGCTGGAAGTACATATAAAATCAGCCATTAAAACTTTAGCTACACAAAAAGCCTTCCCTAGGGAATCAGCAGCACAGCAGCAATTTAGGTCAACCACAGAGCTCAGTACTGGTTACCACAGGAAGTTCCCCCTTGTTAGAAGTGAGCAAAGGACAATTTAGTTCCAGTGCAGACTGTAAATGGTGGGAAAAAGAAATAATCCAACACAGAACTGAAAGAAAAAACAAAGTACCTGAATGTTAGAAGTGAGCAAAGGACAATTTAGTTCCAGTGCAGAGTGTAAATGGTGGGAAAAAGAAATAATCCAACACAGAACTGAAAGAAAAAACAAAGTACCTGAAAACAGGCACAAAGTTTCATATTAACTAGTAAGGGTCTCATTTCACTGAAGAACACCTATCACACCCAGAATAGGCAGAATTCCAATGGGGTTACCAAGCCAGAAAGGGGGGAGGTCAGGGGCCTCAGCAATGCACCCCACCACTTGCAACCCATCCT
This sequence comes from Galeopterus variegatus, assembly GCF_000696425.1. Taxonomy (NCBI): domain Eukaryota; kingdom Metazoa; phylum Chordata; class Mammalia; order Dermoptera; family Cynocephalidae; genus Galeopterus; species Galeopterus variegatus. The sequence goes on from NW_007742704.1 coordinate 11,018, forward strand.
GAGGTTGGTGGATGAGGGCCTTGGTCATGCCCTCATGACATGCTCAACCAACCCAGTGGTGACCACCGAGCTGCTGAAGGAAGTGCTCCAGGGTCTCCCAACTTGGGGCTGTGGGGCACCGAGGACCTTGGCCATACCCTCCTTACATGCAGCCAGCCCAGCGTGAATCACCAAGCTGCCACAGGAAGCACCACAGTCTCTCCTGAGCTGGAGTGTGGGGGGCACATTGGCTGTGGCCACACCCTCGACATGTAAAACACTCCATGGATGACCATCAAGCCACAGCAAGAGGGACCCGGTTTCTGAGCTGGGATGGTGGGGGATGAGGGCTTTTGCCACATCCCCCTGACATCTGTACCTGGCCTGGCAATGACCAAGCCACTGCTGGAAGCCCCTGGTCTCCCTTGTGGGAATGAGGGGGATGCCAGAGGCCTCAATCTCACCCCTCCTCCTTCCTCCTTCTTCCATCCCATTTCCTTCCCCTTTCTTCTCTCCCCTTCACTCCCCTGCTCTGCAACAACACCATAGAATGCAAAAAATAATATAAATAAAATTACATTTTCTTTTTTAAAAAATAGTACTGGTATTAATTCCTCTTTAAAGGTTTGGTAGAATTCAGCAGTGAAGCCACCTGTTCCCAACCTTTTCTTTTCTGGGAGATTTCTGATCACTGCTTCAATGTCATTGCTTGTTATTGGTCTGTTCAGTTTTTCTATGTCTTTTTCGTTCAATCTTGGTAGTTTGTATGTTTCTAGAAATTGGTCCATTTCCTCCCTTTGTTTAAATTTGTTGGTGTATAGTTGTTGTTCATAGTAATCTCTAATGATTCTTTGTATTTTTGCTTTATCAGTTGTGATAACTCTTTTTTTGGTTTTGATTTCTGTTATTTTGCTCTCCTCTCTTCTTTTTTTTGTAAGTCTGGCTAGTGGTTTGTCTATTTTGTTTATCTTATCAGAAAACCAACTTTTTGTTCCATTGATCTTTTGTATCATATTTTTGTCTCTATTTCGTTTAGTTCCGCTCTGATTTTTATTATTTCTTTCTGACTACTAACTTTTGGATTGGATTGTTCCTGTTTTTCCAGTCCTTTGAGGTGTAAAGTTAGGTTGTTTATGTGAAATCTTTCTGTTCTCTTGATGTAAACTTTCCTCTTAGTACTGCTTTTGCAGTATCCCACAGGTTTGGTTATGATGTGTTGTTATTATCATTAGTTTCGAGAAATTTTTTGATTTCCTGTTTGATTTCTTTTTTAACCTGTATGTCATTAAGATGCATGTTGTTTAATTTCCAAGTATTTGTGTGATCTCCAAAATTTCTTTTGTTATTGATTTCTAGTTTTAATCCTTTGTGGTCTGAGAAGATACATGAAATGATTTCAGCTTTTAAAAATTTGTTGGTAATTGATTTGTGACCTAATATGTGATCTATGTTGCAGAATGTTCCATGGGCTGATGAGTAGAATCTATGTTCTGTGATTGTTGGGTGAAATGTTCTATATATATCCACCAAGTCCAATTGGTCTAGAGTGTAGTTGAAATCCTGTGTTTCCCTATGATTTTGTTGCCTAGATGATGTGTCCAATGTTGAGAGGGCAATGTTCAGGTGCCAAATTATTACAGTATTGAGGTCTATCTCTCTCTTTAAGTGTAGTAATGTTTGTTTTATAAGTCTGGGTGTGTTGCTTTGCCTCCCATGGATTTGTCACCTATTTTCCCCTGGGTGATGGAGCCACCAAAGATTACTCAAAGCCCATCTCTCCTGAGCAGTGTGATGCCCCCAAAAGGGGTTATTCTCCCAGAACCCTCACAATTATGGCATTCCTTCCATTTGGGAAAGTAACCACGAATTTGGGTTCTTTTCCCACATTTATTCTCCAGACCAGGAAGTTCCAGGAAGAGAACATAGGTGGGGTTTTTGCTAAGTACAGTTTAACAAGTTTAACAATAGAAGCTGTTAACATTCAGTAAGGTGTCAGTAAGGTGACATTCTATAATGCAATTAAGTTGATCCACTAACAAAAGCTTGATTTTAGCAAACATTCTCTTCTTACAGCAATTTCCCAGTATCTTTACATATCAATCAGTAACTTGTCTTTGAGCCAGCAACCTTGCTGTGTTCCAATTCTTTATCTTACAACAGAGACTGTAGCCTGGGGAAAATATCCTGTCCTTTACAAGATCAATATTTAAAACTGCAAGACTTTGGAAAACCAGGCCCCATGAAGTACATTTGCTTTATGCATATTTTACATGGGTGCACCAATGTTGGGAGCATATATATTTATGACTGTTATTTCTTCTTGGTGGATAGATCCTTTTATAATTATATAATGGCCCTCTTTATCTCTTTTTATAGTTTTTGGATTAAAGTCTTTTATCTGATATCAGATTATGTACTCCTGTTCATTTTTGGTTTCTATTTGTGTGATATATATTTTTCTGTCTTTTCACTTTTACTCTGGGTGAGTCTTTATAGGTGAGGTGGAATTCTTGCAGGCAGCATACAATTGGGTCTATTTTTTTAATCCATCCAGCCAGTCGATGTTTTTTGAGTGGGGAGTTCAATCCATTAACATTTAGCATTGTTACCGAAAGGTATTGTTTGATTCCTGTCATTTAATTGCTTTTGTGCGGTTGTTTTAAGTGTCTTTTGTTCCTTTCTTTTCCTGCTCTTTTATGACTTTGCAACTTGCTGGGTTTTTGAAGGGGAATGGTGTAGTTTTTTCCCACCCTTTTTCATTTGCCTGTGTCTTTTATCAGTGGGATTTATTCTTCCTAGTGCGTTCATGGTGGGGATTATTTTGGGGAGAGTTCCAGGTAGGGGACTCCCTTGAGAGTTCATTGCATGGCTGGTCATGTGGTACAGAATTCCCATAGGTTTTGTTTATCTGGGAAATACACTGTACCTCTTTCATATCTGAAAGATAGCCTTGCTGGGTATAGTGTTCTTGGTTGACATTTTTTCTCTTTCAGTGTTTTAAATACATCATCCTATTCTCCTCTGGCCTGTGGGGTTTCTGCTGAGAAGTCTGCCATTAGACTGATGGGGACTCCCGTATAAGTGACTTGACATTTTCTCTTGCCCTTTTTAGGATTCTCTTTTTGTATGTAACTTTTTCCAGTTTAACCATAATGTGTCTTGGAGAGGACCTTTTTAGATTGAACTTGTTTGGGGATCTTTGGATTCAGAGCCCAGAGTGCTAACCATTTCATCATAGAACCCCGCATTGTTTGGGGATCTTTGTGCTTCTTGTGTTTGGAAATCCATTTCTCTACCAATGCCAGGGAAATTTTCTGCTATTATATCATTGAATAGGTTCTCAATGCTTTTTTCTTTCCCTTCTGGAACACCCATAATTCAGATGTTTGCATGCTTGAAGCTCTCTGATATTTCTCAGAGATATGCTTCATTTTAAATTTTTTTTCTTTTTCTGCTTGGGTTATTTCAAAAATAGAGCCTTAACGTCAGAGATTCTTTCCTCTGCTTGCTCTATTCTGCTGCTAAAGCTCTCAAATGTTGTTTTTATTTCATTGAATGAGTCTTTCAGTTCCAAGAGTTCTGCCACATCCTTTTTTATGGCATTAATCTCTTTGTAGATTTCCTCCTTTATATCTTGGATTATTTTTCTCATTTCATTGTGTTGCCTCTGTATCTCTTCTCGTATCTCACTGAGTTTCCTTACGATTGTTGCTTAGAATTCTTTTTCAGACCATTCAAGGGCTTCTTGTAGACTGGAATCTTGTGTTTGAGTGTTATTACATTTCTTTTAGTGCTCTCCCTGGGGCGGTGGGATTAATGAGTGAGTTCTTGCTCTATTAGTTCCCGCAAGAGCTCATTGCTTAAAAATACCGTGGCATATTCTCTCTCTTGCTTCTCTCTCTTGGTGCCTCTCACCATATGATCTGCTTGTACCCACTGGCTGCCTGCCACTTTTCCCCATGATTAGAAGTAGTCTGAGGCCCATGAGAGATGCAGCTGTCCCAGAATCGTAAGCCAAATAAACCTCTTTTCCTTATAAATTACCCAGTCTCAGGTATTTCTTTTATAGCAACACAAAATAAACTAAAACAGAAATTTGGTACCAGAAGTGGGGTGTTGCTAAACAGATACCTGAAAATGTGGATTCAGCTTTGGTACTGGGTAATGGGCAAAGGTTAGAGGAGTTTGGAGGACTTAGAAGAAGAGAAAAAGATAATGGCAAGTTTGGAATGTCTTAGAGACTTATGTGGTGGTGAGCAGAATGCTGATAGAAGTGTGGACAGTAAAGGCCATGTGGATGATGAAGTCTCAGACAGAAATGAGGAACTCATTAGGAATTGGGCAAAAGATAACCCTTGCTACACCATAGCAAAGAACCTGGCTGTGTTGTGTCCATGCCCTTGGACTTTGTGGAAGTTGGAACTTAAGAGTTGTGAACCAGAGCATTTGGCCACAGAAATTTCTAAGCAGCAAAGCATTAAGCAAGCTGTACGGTTGCTTTTGAGAGCCTACTCTGAGTTATGGTGGCAGAATCATGATGTAAAGCCTGAATTTAAAAGGGAATTGGAGCATAAAGAGTTGGAAAATTTGCAGCCTGTCCATGCTGTAAAGAAGCGGAGAGCTGGTGAACAATGCAAGGGTGAAGCAGATAAATTGCTTGCTAAAGACATTATCTTGGCAGTGAGGAAGCCAGATGCTAACAGTGGAGAAAATGAGAGGAAATCCCTGAAGGCATCTCAGAAGTCTGGAAGGGTGCCCCACCCATCACAGACCCTGTGGTCTAGAAGGCCTGAGTTGTCCTGGAGGACAGACATGGGGCACAGCTGCCCTCAGGATCCTGCTCCCTGCATCCCAGCTCCTCCAACTAGAGCAGCCCCAAGTGTGGTTCATGCAGCAGCCCTGGAGAGTAGAGGCCCCGAACCTCGGTGGTGTCCACATTGTGTTATGTCTGTAGGCCGGCAGGACATGAGAGCAGTGGAGGTATGGCAGCCTCCTGCCAGATTTCAGAGGATGTATGGAATAGCCTGGAAGCCCAGGCAGAGACCTACCTCAGGGGTGGAGCCACTGCTGAGGCCATCTACTAGAGCAATGCTAAGCAGGAAAGTGTATAGAAATGTCTAGTAGAGCAAAGGCAGGAGGACCACCACGGAGACCCCAGACTTATGGAACTACCAGAGTGGAACACTGGCCTGGAAAGTTGCAGGCACCCATGCAGCCCACTGGGCTGCACCTGGCAGAGCTGTGGGAATGAGGCTGCTTGATGCTTTGGGGGCCCAGATGCCCAATTGTGCCCACGATGCAGGACTTGGAGTCAAAGATCATTATTTTGGAGCTTTAAGACATAATGTCTGCCCTGCTGGGTTTCAGACTTGTTTGGGACCTGTTTTTTTCCTTTTTTTCTGGCCTATTCGTCCCTTTTGGAATGGGAACATGTACCCAATGTCTGTTCCACTATTGTATCTTGGCAGTAGATAAATTTGGATTTGGTTTTTGTAGGTTCACAGCTGCAAGGACTTTTGCTTTTGGTCTCAGAGGAGATTTTGTACTTTGGGCTTTTAAGTTGGTGCTGGATTTGGTTTTTGTAGGTTCACAGCTGGAAGGACTTTTGCTTTTGGTCTCAGAGGAGATTTTGTACTTTGGGCTTTTAAGTTGGTGCTGGAACAAGCTAAGACTTTTGGGATTGTTGGGATGGAATGATATTATTTTGTATGTGAGAGGAACATGAGATTTGGGGGGTCAGGGACGGAATGATGGAGTTTGGACGTGTTGTCCCCTCCAAAACTCATGTGGAATTTTGATCTCCAATGTGGCAGTGTTGTAAACTGATTGAGTCATGGGGGTGGGTCCCTCATGAATGGATTAATGCTCTCCCTTGGGGAGGGGGGATTAATGAGTGATTTCTTGCTCTATTAGTTCCCACGAGAGCTCATTGCTTAAAAAGACCCTGGCATCTTCTCTCTCTCTTTCTTCTCTCTCTTGCTTCCTCTTGCCATGTGATCTGCTTGTACTCGCCAGCTGCCTGCCAGTTTCCGCCATGAGTAGAAGCAGTCTGAGGCCCGTGCTACATGCAGCTGTCCCAGAATTGTAAGCCAAATAAACCACTTTCCCTTTTAAATTACCCAGTCTCAGGTATTTCTGTCATAACAACACAAAATGGACTGAAACAAGCAACTCCCATAGAGGACGATGAAACCCTGTGCAGGGGCCACACAATGGAACTGGCAAACTCACAGTACTAAGGGTGAGATCGGGCAGGAGTAATTGGAGGTTACTGATGAGAAGTGCTCCAGATGAGTAGACTCTTCATTTCTCAAGGGAGAATTTCTCCTGCTCTAATTTCTGCTGTCCATTCTCTGTTCTGGAACTCTTCTGTGGGAGAACTGGACTCTGGGCACTTCTACTCTGCTATCTTGTCCCTCTCTTCTAGATTTATTTTAAATCTGTTGTGATTGTTGTGTCTTATTCCCCACCCCCATGTTTGTTTATATATTTATTTTCTTATTTAATTTTTTCTTCCATAAATAAGTTAGAACATGCGGTATTTTCCTTTCTGTGCCTGGCTTATTTCACTTAGCATAATTTTCTCTAAGTCTGTCTATGTTGAGAAGGTAGTATTTCATTATGTTTTTTATAGCAGAATAGTATTCCATTGTGTAGGTGTACCAGATTTTCCTTATCCACTCATCTGATCATGGACATTTGTGTTATTTCCAACTCTTGGCTATTGTAAATACTGCTGCAATAAACATGGGAGTACAGGTATCCCCTTGACATGATGATTTCCATTCCTTTGTGTATATTCCCAGCAGTGGAATAACTGGAAATATGGTCTTACGGTAGATCTATCTGTAATTGTTTGAGGAACCTCCATACTATTTTCCATAAAGGTTGCACTATTTTGCAGTCTCACCAACAGTGTATGAGGGTTCCGTTTTCTCCACAACCTTGCCAGAATTTATCAATCTCAGTCTTTTGGATATTAGCCATCCTAAGTGGAGTGAGATGGTATCTCAAAATGGTTTCGATTTGCATTTCCCAAATGCTGAGTGATGTTGAGCAGTTTTTCATGTGTATGTTGCCCATTTGTATATCTTCCTTTGAGAAATACCTATTCAGCTCCTTTGCCTATTTCTTAGTTGGGTTATTTGCGGTTTTGTTTGCTGTAAAGTTGTTTCGGTTCCTTGTATATTCTGGATATTAATCTGTTGTCAGATGAATATTTTGCTAATATTTTCTCCCACTCTGTTGGTTGTATTTTCACTGTGTTAATTGTTTCTTTTGCTGTGCAGAAGCTTTTTAGTTTGATATGATCACATTTTTTTATTTTTCGTTTGGTTGCGTGTGCTTTTGGGGTCATATTCATGAAGTCTGCACCAGATCCTATTTCCTGGAGTGTTTCTCCTATGTTCTCTTTAGGAGTTTTATTGTTTTGGGATGTATATTTAATTAGCAATTTTTTTTTTTGTAAGACATACACACCGAAAATACCACATGGTCCTGTGGTTTTAACTTACATGTATCAAAATATCACTTTGTACTCCATAATATATATAGTAGTTATTTGTCAATTAAAAATAAAACTGAAAGTGCAGTACAGCCAGGGACATCAGCAGCCATGTGTAGACCCTGGCCGACCTCACAGAGAGCAACAACCTGGGGACCTCAGCAGCCATGGGATGAATCCCCCTTCCCATGATTGACAGCATGAGCATACCTGTGGTCCTCAGCATCTGAGGGTCACCCTGCCACTGCTTTAAACACTGGTACCATATAAGTGGTCCACCACAGCCATTTCCACCCCAAAGGTGGCTTGCTGCTACAGCAGCAGCCACTGTTACCTTTTAGGTGGCATGCTCACCACTTGGCAGCACTGACAGAAGGACAGTTACAATTGGTAGGTGGGCTAGTGCAGGCCCATGACTCATTGGCCCAACCCATAGGAGAAATTATGCTGCAACATGTGGTACCACATCTGAGGATGGGAGGTAGGTGCATAGCCAGTGATACCACCTTAATCTAGGTTGAGACACAGACAACTCCTCAAGAGTGCAGAAATCTAGGATAATCAGAGTCTGGAAGATAACTCACAATCACCACTAATCCATTCCCAAACCAGGGGAAGCAAGGACCAGGAGAAGCCTCTGCCTATAAGAAAGAGGAAAGGAAAAACCCATCCATGATCACTATTCAAACTGAGGAGCTTAAGTATACCCCAGTGCACCCATCAGGATAATGGCACACCAGCCAGGGTTCCAACAAGCCTGCTCTGGGTCACCCAACCAAGCCAAAGATTGACAGGTTACCTGGGCACTTCTCCCAAGAAACTGAGAGCTTTTCCACGTCTTCAACGAACCAGCATAGTGTTACTAACCTCAGCACGGGAGGTTATTGCCTGAGTGCCTAAGCCATAGAGGTGTTCACATGCAACTCCAACACTGAATATGACTAAAGTACCCACATGGAGTACCTACTGCATCTACCTGGAACCAACACTAAAACACCCTAGTCAACAGTCAACATAAAACACATCTGCAGGACTCAAGATGGTGATGGGTCTGGAGCGGCTGTGCCAGGAGAAAGCGCGACCCTGAGAAGTGTACGCTGTGATACCAGAGTACTATTTGCATTTCCAAGAGCAA
>NW_007742704.1:20151-20894 GCF_000696425.1 Galeopterus variegatus
ACTAACCTACAATGACGAAAAAGCAACTACAGATTCAAGGTTTTTGGGCCGTCACAAAAGAAGATTCCTGAGAGTGCCCAAGCCGCGCTGCGGGATTGAGCGAGCAGCCCGAGACAACAAAGGCCGAGTAAGTCAACAGAGATGATAACAGAAACGGAGTGGAAGGCGCTAGACTGGCCCAACTCTGTGAGCTCTGTGAGTCACCCCCAGTCCAGCCCCACTTGCGGGGCAAAGCCCGTCTGGCTTCCGCTCGCCTGGCTCTCACCCGCCTGGCTCCTGCCTACCACACCAGGCTAGGCCACGACAACAGCACTGCCTCCATTTTCTCAGGTGGGGGTGGAGGCAGCCCCTTGGCTTGGCGTGGCTCCTCAGTGAGACGGGCCACTTGCGTACCTTGACGTGGGGCCCCCAGGGCCTGTGGACTGGCCTACAATCCCACTCCCCCCGTGGATTTCTGACGGGGCTGGTGGTGGGGGGAGCCCCCAGCCAGCGTCGGGAGGGCTGGGAAGTGGAGCCTGCCCAGAATGTCACTCCACCACACCCTGGGCTTCGGCCCCAGGTAAACTCCCTGTTTCCGGGAGGCAGATACCATCTCTGTGGCCCTCAGTTCGGAAGAACCCCAAACTGATTTCTGGTTGGGAGAGGGGAGCCAAGGGTGCTCTGGAGTTGGATTGAAGTTGCTGGAGAGCACTCCTGGAGGGCGCCTGGGTTGACCCGTGCTGGGGGGATTCAAAGAGGAACTG
>NW_007742705.1:0-627 GCF_000696425.1 Galeopterus variegatus
TCATTTTTATAAATTTCTCCTCAATAAGCACTTTACTTTTTGAGATTTGGGGAGAGTCGAAGACCTTCCTGTCTGGGCCTGCCCTTTCATCTCATGTAAGAATGGGCAACCAACTCTTTCTGTAGAGAATCAGATAGTAAATATGTTTCACTTTGTGGGCCAGATGGTTTCTGTCACAAATACTTAATTCTGCCACTGAAGCAAAAAGCAGCCATAGAAAATATGTAAATAAATGAGAGTAGCTGTGTTCCAATAAAACTTTATTTACAAAAATATGTAGTGTTCAGGATTTGGTCCATGGATCAAAGTTTGTCAAATCCTGATCTACAGTTGTGTTTTCCAACACACATCAGCATTGTGTCATCTTTCAACACCCCTGGACATACTTGTACTAGGGAATTTTAAAAATTATTTCCTCATCTTGGAGTAGTATACGGTAAAGAACTAATTTTAGGCCATGATGTTATTAAAGACAATTATATTGACTTTATAACACTGGCATCATTATTAAAAATATTCATACACATAAAACTAAATTTTTACTTTCTCTCCATTAACAAGTGACATATTTTAGTTCTTATCACTCATGCCAAACATTAGTTCATAAATGACAAGATAATACAGAGA
>NW_007742705.1:5281-6980 GCF_000696425.1 Galeopterus variegatus
GAGGGATATGAGACACATTATCCTCTGAAATGGAGTGACAGAGGTAAGAGCTTGTCCCACTATAGGACTATCTTATAGTGTTATTTGACAAAAGTGTGCATGTGACTATTCTAACTAATACAAACCCCATCCAAGGGTATAACCAGGTTTTGCAGAGGCCTGCAGCTTATACAGCTTGAGGCACTCACTTATGGGAAAAGACTACAAAAACACAAATTAAAAATTAGGTTCACATATAAATATAACTTTTAAGGAAAAAAATCNAGACAAGGATACATCAAAAATAGAAAACTACAGGCCAATATCCTTGATGAATATAGATGCAAAATTCCTCAATAAAATACTAGCTAACAGAACACAGCAACACATACAGAAAATTATACACCATGATCAAGTGGGATTCATCCCAGGGATGCAAGGTTGGCTCAACATACGCAATCAATAAATGTAATATACCATGTTAATAAAAGCAAAGACAAAAACCACATGATCATCTCTATTGACACTGAAAAGGCATTTAGCAAAATTCAACATCCTTTCATGATAAAGACTCTCTACAAGTTAGACATAGACAGAAAGTATCTCAACATATTTAAAGCCATATATGATAAGCCCACTGCCAATATCATCCTGAACAGGGAAAAGCTGAAACCTTTTCCCTTAAAAACAGGAATTAGACAAGGATGCCCACTCTCACCATTCCTATTTGCCATAGTATCAGAAGTACTGGCCAGAGCAATAGGAGAAGAGAAGGAAATAAAGGGCATCCAGATTGGAAAGGAAGAAGTCAAGCTGTCCCTTTTTGCAGATGATATGATCCTGTATATTAAACAGCCTAAAGCTTGTGTAAAAATACTCCTAGAGTTGATAAATGATTTCAGAAAAAATGCAGGTTACAAAATCAACACACAAAAATCAGAAGCACTTCTATACTCCAATAGTGAACATGCAGAAAAAGAAATCAAGAAAGCTAGCCCATTTACAATAGCCACCAAAAAAATAAAATATTTAGGAATAAAGGTGACTGAGGATGTGAAAAATCTCTACGAAGAGAACCACAAACCACTGTTGAGAGAAATTAAAGAGGACACAAGAAGATGTAAAGATATCCCATGCTGTTGGATTGGATGAATTAACATTGTGAAAATGTCAGTATTATCCAAAGTGATCTACAGATTCAATGCAATGCCCATCAAAATTCCAATGACATTTTTCTCAGAAATGGAAAAAACTATCCAGACATTTATATGGAACAACAAAAGAGCACACATAGCCAAAGAAATCCTGAGCAAAAAAATTGAAGCTGGAGGCATAACACTACCTGACTGTAAACTATATTACAAAGCTATAATAACCAAAACAGCATGGTACTGGCATAAAAATAGACACACAGACCAATGGACTAGAATAGAGAACCCAGAAATCAATCCAAACACCTACAGTCATCTGATCTTTGACAAAGGCAGCAAAGCTACATACTGGGGAAGAGACTGCCTTTTCAACAACTGGTGCTGGGAAAACTGGAACTCATATGTAGGAGAATGAAACTAGACCTGTATCTTTCACCATATACCAACATAAACTCAAAATGCATTAAAGAATTAAATATACATCCTGAACCAATAAAACTCTTAATGGAAACATAGGGGAAACACTCCAGGAAGTAGGAGTGGGCACAGACTTCATGAATAGGACCCAA
>NW_007742705.1:8009-14507 GCF_000696425.1 Galeopterus variegatus
GGATACCTGTACTCCAATGTTTATTGCAGCTCTATTTACAATAGCCAAGAGTTGGAACTAGTCCAAATATCCATTATCTGATGAGCGGATAAGGAAACTGTGGTACATCTACACAATGGAATACTACTCTGCTGTAAAAAAAGAATGAAATACTACCATTTGCAACAACATGGACGGACTTAGAGAAAATTATATTAAGTGAAACAAGTCAGACACAGAAAGAGAAATACCACATGTTCTTGCTTATTTGTAGGAGCTAAAAATTAATAAATAAATAAACACACAAACAAATAAAGGGTAGAAGGAAGAAGACAGAATAACCACAAAAATTCCTTGAACTATTTAAGTCAAGTGCACAGAAATGATGTTGGGGGGTGGGTGGGGAGGGGTGGAGAGGAATGGGTAAAGGGGCATGAAAATCAAGTACAATGTATCTTGAGAAGTAAAATAAAATTAAATTAAATATAAAAAAAGAGAAAAAGGCTCACAAATGCTACAAACATCATAAAAGCCAGAAAAATAATACAAGTATTTATTAATTAACTGCCTAGTATTCCTTCATGGTTTTTTCTACATTTTTGTCTGCATTCTCTTTAATTATCTCTAATATTATATAAATTTTGTAATATTTTCTATAGAGAGAGTAAAAAGTCATCCATTCTTTTGAAAGGAATTTGGCTTTTTAATTATTGTTAGTTTAGAAAAGTATCGTTCAGCTTCACAATTGATTATTAGAAATGCCTTGAAAATTTTTAGTAGTGTTGTCTAATTTTAGAAATCTCTATCAAGTTTCTTTCATTGTAAAAATCTTCCCACAGACTATCTTCTGACTACACATATTTTATCTTTGTATCTCATCCTCTAACCATTTACTTCTATTCCTGTCCCATAGGACACATTCATATTACAAAAAGACCTCTGGTGCTGCACCTTCATATCATAATAATGGGTTAATTGACACAGCAAGGAGTAGAAATATTCCTAGAATCCATTCCTATACTAGAATAACTATCCAGAAATGGCTACAAACCACATAAATATTATACACTAAAGCCAAACTAATTATATTTCTTATTCTATTCTTAATTAGCTTCATGTTATAGCTACCTCTGCCTCTATCCATTCCACCTCCCTCTTCCCTGCTCTCCTCAACATCAACCACACACACACGCACACATGCACACACACACCTTTATTATGAGAGCTTAAGTCTTTGATCTTTGTTAAAGTTGTTAGATCTTTGTTAAAGTTCTTAAAGGCATGAAGAATTGTTAGAGTCCATTTTATGGTCAGGCTTCTTTAAGATAAAAACATGAGAATACTGTCTCCCAATATGAAAAGGCTTAATAAGGAGCCTAATTTAGGGAAGAAATATAATTGAGGGATGAAGATTAATTTCAGCCAATTTCAGTATTACTCAGTCTTCTGGTGTTTTCCACAGAGCTGGATTAAATCAATGCCTAATATACTAGGTTTGAGATATTTGTCATCAAGAAATATGCAGAGGTTTGGGAAAAGATTGATTTAAAGAATAATTGGGAAAATGGAGAAGAACTAAAAGTGGAGAACGAATAGAGAGTATTAAAATATTCCCAACTATTAAACTTCAAGACAGGAATTTAGAAACCTACAATTTCAGATATTGGGTGGAGGAGGGAGGAGCAGTGTGTATGTGTGTTTGTCTGCATGTGTGCACGCGTGTGCGTGATCTTGTTACTGTTTTCCCTTATTACTTTTTTACTTGGGATACTCTTCTTATAGAAAAAAAGTTGAAAATGTTTGTAGGATAACCCGATAAAACACTACATAATTCCAAGCTCATGGAAGTCTAAGTAGCATATTTTAAGAACATTCCCCATTTCACAGTTTTCCAAATTTCCAAATGTCCAGCCTCCATATGCAACTCTGATTTTGCGATACATGTGTAATATGTGAGTGACTTGAGAATACAAATACATAAATGCTTTCTGAGCTTCCACTTCCAGCTCTGATAAATAAGATATAGAAGAAAGAACAAAATATGTTGCTGGTGCTGTTGCTGTATTATTTTGTTTTTCCTCTTGGCTCTGCTGCTAACTAGCTATATGGTCTTAGATAAGAAACTTGGCCTTTTGGTGATTTCAAGTTTCCTTCCAGCCTTTTATGGTGCCCTAATCTTATCTTAGCTTCCACTTATAACTTTTGGAAATCAAGTCTGCTTTCTTGTTCAAATTCTCTGGGTGACTTTGTTGGTTGTTGTGGAGTATACTAACATTTATAAAGCAAATGTATTTCACAGGGCCTAGTTTCCAAAGGCCTGTAGTTTCAGTTTTAACCTAACTTTTTAAAATTACATCTAGAAGTGTTAAGCTTGCAAAAGACAGGAAACTTTCCCCAGGCTAAAGTCTCTGTTGTGGATATAGAATTGTAACACAGCAAAGTTGCTGGCTCTCAAGGACAGACGTCCTTGGAGCAGGTTGACCTATTGATTGATACGTTAAGAAAGTTACTTGAGTGTAATTGTATGTAAATATGCTAAGGAAACTTCTGTAGGAAAACACAGTATTTGCTAAGAAAAAGTTTTTGTTGGTGGATTGACCTAACCTTTTGCAAATTGCATTATGGAATGTCACTTTGTTAATTCACTGATTTTACCAGCTTCTATTGTTATACTATACTTAGCCATAACCCCACGTATGTTCTTTTTCTGTAACTTTCTGGTCTGGAGAATAAATACTGAGACAGAACCCCAGTTCAGTGTTAATTTCCCAAAGGAGGAATGCCTCTCTCTTGAGGGTTCCAGGAAATTAACCCCTTCGGGGTGTCTCACTGCTCAGAAGAAATGGGCTTTGAGTAATCCTTTTTGCATCTCCATCACCCAGGGGAAGAGAGGTGACAATTCTGTGTGAGGCAAAGGTCTTGAGCAGGTTACTGTTTTTTAATCTGATCCTCAATTTCTTCACCTATAAATGAGAATAATACTAGTATCTATCATGGGATTATTGTGAAACTTAAATATTGTAATGTGAGTAAAGTGACTTTAACATCATATCTATTCCAAAATAGGCACTTAATAAGTATTAGCTATTATTTTTACAATTGAAATTATTTTTTTCCTCATCCTGCCTCTGTTAACACCAAAAAAGGTAAATGATAAGTTTTAACAGATAAAAAATATCTCTCTACCTTCCTAACTGTAGGGGCCAAGGGAAAAACTTTCTCTTCACTCCTGAAGGCTCACCCAAAAATGAACTGTCAAGATTCAATCAATATGAAGAAAAGGCATAACAAATTGTATTTTAACATGCTAGAGAGGGGCAATGCATGAAGGAGGATGCCTGGTTGTTTGCATATTTTTCTCTACAGATGAAAATTTCTTCCACAAAAGATTAGCCTTCTAGCTAATCTTGTTTTTCCAGTCTCTCTTGAAATATGTCAAAGAAGTATATTTTAGACTGAAATATTTTTTTTTCCCATACTACCAAAAAGTAAGCAGTTCTTAAAGAATCACATATCAAATTAAATTCTGATTTTCTAGTGGGAAATAAGGCATAATTTGATCCCCAAATTTTCTTAATTCAGTAAAAGCTGGGACATACTTTGAGGATAGCTTGGTTTGTAGCTTAATCAAAAGAGGTATAAAGCTCTCAGAGGAAAATAGTGAGTACGAGCTAGAAGAAAACTGAAGAAATAGTACAGACTCCTTAGGGATCTGCAAACAGAAGCTTGGAGAGGAAAACACAAAGTTCCAAGCATGATGCTGGAAAACAAATTTCCTATGAAGACTTTCACTACCTCATCCATTCATTCACTAATAAATACATTCATCTATTCATTCACTTTGCATTTATTAACAGAGCCTACTATGTGCCAACCATTTTCCCAGGCACTGGGAAGATACAAGTGCTCAAGATAATAACAATATTACTGCAATAGCTAACTAAATGGAATGCAATACAGGTATATTCTAAGTGCCTTCCAAGGCTCACAATATTTACTCTAGCTGATTGCCTAGGGTAGATTCGAATTTGTTGTAGAAAGAATGGAAATAGAAAGACTGAGTTAATATTCAACAACTGACATTCAAAAATAAGATTATTCATTGGAAACTTAGATTTGAAAGCAAGAATACTGGCTTGGGAAAGGCTTTTCCAAAATACTGTATCTCCCCTTTTGGTATATGAAAAGCTAGTCACGCAAGACTTTGTTCATAGGATCCTCCAAGAGTGTAAAGATAGCCCTTCAGCTTAAGACAATCAGAACAGCTTTGAGTTAGTAGGAAAAAATTTAGATACACTAAAGAAAAACAGATTACTCTTCTGGCCCAAAGAATTGTGTGAACAAGGAAAGCAGGGTAGTCAGGCATGAGCCTTCCTGTTTTCCCTTTCCAAGCTTCAACCTGGAGAAGAAACAGCTTACATTTGATAAGCTAAGGGAGTATCAGGGAAAGGGCACCTGAAGGAGCTTAAGTGAGAGCATTTAAGTCAAGGAGTGCTATTGGGTCCTGACCAAACCAAGCAAGAAATAACAATTATACTAGCCACAAACAAACATATCACACTGAGGAGGGCTGGGTATATCACCTGGAGACCAGGGAGGCCAAGCATGGCACATTTGAAAATGCCAGCACTTCCCCACCTTGATAAGGGTGTTCGAACCTTACCACCCCCGCATCCTTCTCCTCATCTCTATCCCCATAGATGCTGACACTGTTAGAGAGAAAAGAGGAAAATGGGGAGGAGGAAGCTGTATGAAAGGCCCAGCATTTTTATCTAAGTGCTATTAAACACTGCTTTAAATAGCCAGCTTAAAATTATTTAATCAGATGAGCCAATATTTCATTGGATATTAAGTTGATTTTTCTCCCTTCCAATTAGTTGATAGATGTTATATGGAAAGGCCAAATTAGTTATACATTATGTTCAGTAATTACAATTCTTCTGCATGCCCAAATTATACGTGGCTTAAATTTTTACCTCACTAAAACAATACTTATTAAATTATAACTGTGCATCTGGTATTGTGTCCCCCTTGCCTATCAAGAAGTTTAGAGGTAGATCCACAAAATCTTGGATTATAAGCACCTGAAAGAATTGCAGAAGAAATCTAATCTCTCCTGAAAGGGTTAACTGAACTGACCTGTCCGATGTTATCAGTGGATCAATGGCACAGCCAGGAGTAGACCCTGGTTTCCTGTCCTTAGACCTCTGCCATTTTCCCTATAGTAAACTGACTAATAGAAGAAGGGGGAAATAGGATCTGAAGACTGTAGTAGGCAGAATTCTGAGATGTCCTTAAAATTTCCATCCCCTGTTGTAGTTGCACTGCTTCCCTGGATAATTCCTCTCCTTGAGCGTGGGCTGGATCTGTGAATGTGATGGGATTTCACTCACATATTTAGGTTACATTGTACAGGAAAAGTGCAGTAGAGAGGAATGTTACCCTGGTGGGCTTGACTTAATCAGACGAAAGCCTTTAAAAAAGGAGTTGGGCCCTTGTTGAAGAGAGAATTTCTCCTGCTGGCTTTGAAGAGGGGAACTGCCATGTTGTGAGAGGGCCTGTGAGAGGCACACAAGGCAGAGAAATGTGGGCACCTCTAAAAGCTGAGAGTGTCCTCCGGCTAACAGCCAGCAAGGAAATAAAGAACTTAGTCCTGCAACTGCAAGGAAATGAAATCTACCAACAAGTACATGGACTTGGGAAAGGATCTCAAGCTCCAGAAAAGAATGCAGCCTTGCTGACATCTAAATTATAACCTTCTGAGAGCCTAAGGAGAGGACTTATTTAAGCCATTCCCAGACTCCTGACCCAGGAAATTGTGAGATAATAAAGGGGTGCTGTTTTAAACTGCTAAGTCTGTGCTAATTTGTTACATAGCAATCGATAACTAATATAGACAAGTAGTCCTATTTTTCACTCAGTATATACTAACACCCAGATGTTATTGGTGATTTTTTTTTTTCAGTAGGTGTTTTGAGATTTACTCATGAGTAATTCCTGGGAGTCACACTTTAATTGTACCTGTTAGTCAAACATGTACTATGAACCTATGATTGCCTATCTATACATAGCTTGCATTCTCAACATCTGTGATAAATCCTTTCATATTATTCTTAAGACTTGTCTGAGAGGGTGATGGAATTCTGCCTACTTACTACAATGGAATGAAACAGGCAAAAAGGTGAATGTTATGTATATAAAGTCAAAAATCACAAAATTGATCCTTAGGGAGTGGACTAGAAGGTAGGGAGATTGTTTAAAGTTGTTTAAGTTTAGCTTTACTGAACACAGTATTTCAAATTTGAATAAATCAAGTATATCAGATTATGACCAGAATGAAATTACACGGTGTAGGTTGACTAAACAAATAATATTTTTTGCCTTAGCAAGCCAGGTGTATTTCCATAGACTAGGAAGGTGTTAGACTAAAGACACTAGCTGACAAATGCATCCTGACATAATGATTGTACAACAGATTGCCATAACAGTAATTTCTGGTCATTACTACTTATTAACATA
>NW_007742705.1:14624-16329 GCF_000696425.1 Galeopterus variegatus
TATATAAAGTCAAAAATCACAAAATTGATCCTTAGGGAGTGGACTAGAAGGTAGGGAGATTACTTTAAAGTGGTTTAAGTTTAGCTTTACTGAACACAGTATTTCAAATTTGAATAAATCAAGTATATCAGATTATGACCAGAATGAAATTACATGGTGTAGGTTGACTAAACAAAAAATATTTTTTGCCTTAGCAAGCCAGGTGTATTTCTATAGACTAGGAAGGTGTTAGACTAAAGACACTAGCTGACAAATGCATCCTGACTTAATGATTGTACAACAGATTGCCATAACAGTAATTTCTGGTCATTACTACTTATTAACATAACTCTTCTTCCATTTCCATCCACCTACAATATGAAAAATAAACTATTTCAACATCTCTTTATATTTGTACTTAGGCATTGGCCAGAAAAATCTTTATATTAGAAAGTATTTACTGAGAAGCATTTGTTTCATTCAACTATTGCTTAATGAGTGACAAGCCCAGTGCTATGTGCTAGGAATAAAGTGATAAAAGATACAGCCCCTGCCCTTGAGGAGCTTTGTCTCTAATGGGCCTCCTTTAACATCCTTTTATGTCCTCAGCATTATACTGGTAATCAGTACCTATGATATGTCAGGTTCTAAAGAAATTTGACTCTAGTTGGGGAAATGGAAGTAAACATTCTTAACACTAATGCTAACTTGGTTTAAGAACAGGAAGGGGGGTTAGTGGGAAAGTGGCAGACACAAAGAATGATTATATTTTGTAATGACAAATATACTAATTTTCCTGATTTGATCATCACATATTATACGTGGTTATTGATATTCAACTCTGAACCCCACAAATATATATAATCAATTATGTTTCAAAAAAAGATTAAAATAAAATAAAAAATTACAAAATGAAATGAATTATCCATGCCATAACATTTAAGAGAGAGAGAACTCACTGGTGGATGGAATAATCCAAAACATCTTATAGGAGAACTTGGGCTGAGCCTGAAAGAACAGGTAGAGTTTAGGAAATCTAAAAGAGACTGTAGGGCATTATAGGTAGGGAGAGCATCCTGAGAGAATAAGGAGGTATGGAAATGGGGCTTGAATGGCTTAGTATGTTGGAGAAACACAACAAAACGGGCCTAAGTAGAGCAGGTGGATTTTTCTGATCAGGGTAGAGAAATTTGGAAAATAAGAATGTCAAGTGAAGGTACAGATTTCAGTTGTACATAATGTGTTTTTATTCTTAGTTTTCTCATTTAAAAGCTGTATCATGTTTGGAATGGGTGTCATTTTCAGCAGGATCTATTGGTAATTTTAGGGATATGAGGAAATGATAAAAATTTTCTCCGTATAATGATATACAGAAAATTTTATCCTCTTCATAGCTAGTTGAACAAGTCTTCCTGTGTAGATATTCTGAAAATCAGGTTGTAGAAGGAGATGAGAACCTCAAAGTCCACATTCATTTAACAATAAACGTTTTTTTGTTTGTTTGGTTTTTTCTTTAAAGATGACTGGTAAGGGGATCCTAACCCTTGACTTGGTGTTGTCAGCACCACGCTCACCCAGTGAGCTAACTGGCCATCCGTATATGGGATCCAAACCCGTGGCCTTGGTGTTATCAGCACCGAACTCTTCCGAGTGAGCCACGGGCCAGCCCCACAATAAATGGTTATAATCAGTTTTTTGTTGTTGTTTGATTGGTTAGTTTGGCTTG
>NW_007742705.1:17135-17879 GCF_000696425.1 Galeopterus variegatus
CCACATTCAGTGATTGTATCTCTGGAGGGTATTATATTATTAGGTTACAAAGTCTCTTAAAGGACGCCTGTTTTGATTAGCTTATAGAGATAAATAAGCACTTACATAAATGAATATTTCTAAAATTCTGAGGAAGTAAGGAAATTAATTTTTTAATACTTTAAATGTACTAGACTTCTGTCTCTTACCAGAATAATTTTTATGCTTTATTTTGGCTTTATTACATCTCTGATTATTTAAGGAGGAAAAAAAAAACCAAAAGCACAAAGCTACAGGACTTCTTTGACCAAAAGGAACATCTCAGAATCTCATGGAAAAGGATTCTTATAGGCACTTTAAACTATTAACACTTCAAGGAATGGACTCTTGGGTACAGATTCCTGAGGTGATGTTGCTTAGACAACTGGACTGAGTCAGGATTTCTAGGACTATTTTTCATGAAGCACATGGCTTCATGAAAGTAGAACCCTTACCCAAGAACCAGTAGAATAAGAATTACATAGAACTGAATGAATTGATGTGGGAAATTACATTGTAGTTGTTTGTTTGGAATATTGTTTGGTTAAAATGTTCTGTTTTCTGTATATATGAGGTATGACCTTGATTTGCAAAGAAAACCCAAGGAGGCTTGTATTATTAACACTTGGGCTGCACCTATGTAAATAAGTAGTCCAAACTCAATGAGACCAGCCTGTTTTTAAACATGTGATTAAGAATAATCTTTGAGCTTACTATGATTATCAG
>NW_007742705.1:19971-20893 GCF_000696425.1 Galeopterus variegatus
CCACGCTCACCCAGTGAGCCAACTGGCCATCCCTATATGGGATCCGAACCCGTGGCCTTGGCGTTATCAGCACCGAACTCTCCCGAGTGAGCCACGGGCCGGCCCCACAATAAATGGTTATAATCAGTTTTTTGTTGTTGTTTGATTGGTTAGTTTGGCTTGGTTTTAGTGTTTGCTTTCGCTTTTATAAGCACCAAGATGTCATGGTATGCAAGGTAGAGATACCTTTGGGTGATTTTAGAGTTATTTCAGTCAAAGGTATGTGGGGTAATTAAGCTCCAATGGAATGTCATTAAAATATCTTTTAAAAAGATTAATTATCATAAGTAATTTAAATACACTAAAATATTGTATGATAGTTCAAGAAATGCAGAATCTTATCAAGATATAAAAGAAGTTACCTGCAGCTTTGGTAGGTGTGCAGACTTTTCCCTTTTCAAATCAAAAGAAAGCATTTAGTAAAGGTATAACTACAGCTTGGGATAATAGTTTGTGAAATCAGACCTATCTAAAGTGTGTGGACTTGGAGGGCCCTCTTTTCATAGATTGTGACATATCTGTCACTAGGAAAGAAACACCTATATATCTGCAAAAGCAGATCCCATGTCTCAGCCTAAAATATCTGGCCTGTCACAATAGTGTGGACAGGAATTGTTGATGTAGCCTTTACTTATTTGGGATGACAAAATTGTTCCCTTAGTGGGAAGTGTCTTTTAAGTAATGTTTGAAGGAATTGGCACATTGGAGAATGTGACATATTATTGGCTTTGTGATTCTAATGGAAAATGTGTAATTGACTTTAGATTTATGCATTTTAAGTTAAAAGATACAAGACTTTAACTCTGATGAAAGGATTTTACTCCACATTCAGTGATTGTATCTCTGGAGGGTATTATATTATTAGGTTACAAAGTCTCTTAAA
>NW_007742706.1:0-13426 GCF_000696425.1 Galeopterus variegatus
TAGAGAAGATAACTTTTGGACAGCTACAAACAACAATTTTCTACAACATATATCAACACTGTGTGCTCTGGTATTTTCCTGTTGTTGAAGTACAAAAAGACATATTCTAAGTCACCTCATTCTTTTAAATTAAAATGTTATAATATTGCCATTATTTATCCTCTTCTTTCAACCCCACCTCCCAAAGACATAAAAAAAGAAAGATCTTATAAGATTTTTTGTCATAGCAGACTGAATTCTGGGACATCAAATGTCAAACCGATACAAAACGTGAGAATTTATGTTTCACGGTGAAAGATATATACTGCTTAGTTAATGACGATGCCGGATCAAGAATAAAGTTGATTTTTTTTCCCTCCTGTCATATGATATCATATTTAGACATGACATGTAAAACAAACAAACAAACAAAAACTCCACTTGGTACAGGCATGGGCACTGATCGATCAGGCTGCACACTGACGGACTGGTGGTTGTGCCTTGCAGGTGAATTCCAGTTTGTGGCAGACAAAGGAAGGCTCCACAAGTACACCATCTACTGCTCCACATTCTCAGGTCCTTGTAGTTAAGAAGAGACATGTGAGCACTTCCAGCTGCCAAAATGTGAGCATCAGTGTTGTCTGCTACTTCTGGGTAGAGGCATTAAACTTTCATGCTCAGGTATCCACATGCTCAGGTATTCCTCATCACCTGCATGGCACTCAGGAAGATACCTGTTCCAGACGGTGCAGCAACAGATGGCAGAGCCCCTGCCAGCCTGGTGACCAGAGTCACTGTGTGGAGAAGAGCTTCCTACTGGCCTCTATAGGACATGTAGCAGGAGTAATAGCCATGCCTTTCTTGTCTTAAGGCAATGTGGTTTGGGAGATACTTGTTACTAAAATACAATTGGATCTATCCTGATTAATACACAATGCTTTCCTACTTTAGCTTTAAGAACAATGTGTGTGTATGTGTGTGTGTGTGTGTTCATTGAATTCAGGACTTCCCCCCAAGCCAAACTAGATTGCTCAGGTATAAAACCTCAAAATCTCCCCATGTGCTGGGTGGCCTGCCCTTCACCTCTGGCTGACTGCCCTGATTTCTGCTGTAATGAGCATGGACACACCCAGCCAAAGCCAGTGTGGAGATCTGACATTCCTCTGCAGCCATGCACTTCCTGAACGTGTTTTCTTAACTATGGCTGATTTCTTAAATCTTTTCAATTTATTTCCCAACAGAGATCAATAACCTAATAAATAGAATAGTGACTCTTCACCCTGTCCCCTTGTCTTTTAGCCAAGCTCTGTCATTTCAGCCACCCCTTTTCCACCCCCCAACTTTCAAATAAGTAGCAAACACTGCAGTGATGATAGGTTGTGAGTTTTTCATTTCTACTGCATTCAATGGAAGAATGATGAGATGACCATAGAAATACTATATCTAATTAGCAATAAGGCTGCATCACTGTAAATAACCTGTGTGCTTCTTTTAACAAGTAGAGAGCATCTGTCAGTTAGGCGCATGCATTGCAAACAGATTTATAAACCACTCTGCTTCTTAAAGCACATTGGGTCCTGGGTCTAATGGCTATGGCATGGTATGAAAAATTATTGCATTTTAGTGGTCACACTAAAATAAAATAAGATTATTCTTCCACCCTTGGGGAAGCAGCTAGATTTTATGTTGCAGAAGCCTCGTTAGGCTGGTGGTCTGCTCGTGCCTTCTCCCACCCAGTTAGGCTGGCTTCTCAAAGCCATTGAAACACACACCAACTGCAACGTGCTTTTTCTTTTTCTTTTCTTTTCTTTTAAATGTGAATTTAAAAGTCTTATCAAGGTTACACAGCTCACTGTTAAAATATTACATTTGCAAAAAAGGTTTATAATAAAATGCTACAGAAAGCATCCCGCTCTTCTCTACCACCCTTTCTGTTCCCTTCAGGCAGCTCCTTTCAACTATTCTAACTATGTTATGAAGGTTTTTTTCCCATCTATCTAAATAATATGCTACATTACACTTTTTTGATATAGCAGTTTTAAACATTATCTACTGATTTCTTGGTATGATAGATGAAATTTTATCTGCATTCTACTTTCTTTCTTTTCTCAGTTGATATAATTATGTTCCTGTTGTGGTTTCTCTATTGGCTACATTGATAATTTCAAGGAAACACACCTCTAATCAAGAGATAATGTCTCAGGGAAAGAAAAATACTGCATGATCTCAGGTATATGTGGAATCTGAAGTGGAACTCATACAAGCAGACAGTGGAAGGTAGTTGCCAGGGCCTGGGGGCGGGGGTGGGGAACTGGAGTGATGTTAGTCAAGGGGTATAAACTTTTAGTAATACCCCTTGACTAACTTTTAGTTCTGCAGACCTAATGTATAGCATGGAGACTATAGTTGACAATAATGTATTGTATACTTGAAATTTGCTAAGAGAGTAGATCTTAAATGCTCTCACTACAAAAAAATAAAAGTTAATTATAGGAGGTGATGGGCATGTTAATTAACTTGATTGTGGTAATTATTCCACAATGTATATCAAAACATCATGTTGTACACCTTGAAAACATACAATTTACAATTTTTTTTTTGTCAATTATATCTCAGTAAAGCTGGGGGGAAAGAGATAATGTCTTGACCCCTGAATAGTTTAAAAACATGTCTGCAGAACCTTTGACAATCCTGCCATGGGGAGGTGGAGTCTGGTTGCTTCCTTCAATACAGGCCAGACTTAGTGACTCACATCAAGAGTTTAAAATGCAGTGGAAGTGAGGCTGTGTTATTTCTGAGCTGTGTCCTAAAAAGTGATACAGCTTCGACCTGGTTTTCTCTCCAGTGTTGCTCGCTCTTGGAACTCAGCTGCTCAGGCCACACAGAGAGTCCAAGTGTGAGTGATCTGGTCAACAGCCCTGGCCGAAATCCAGCACCCACCCACCAGATACGTCAATGTGGAGGCCTCTACAGGCCTACCCAGCCTCTGTCTTACTGCTCTGCAAAGAGACCCTGAACAGGAACCCCCTGTCAGTGTCCCGTTGACCCCCAGCACCATGACAGAAAATAAGTAAATGACTGTGGTTGTAGTATGCCACTATGTTTTTGTGGTTTCTTACGCAGCAATAGATAACTCATAACCTATGACCCCCACCTTGGAAGATGAGAATATTAGTCCTGCTTAACCCCCCCTTCTGCTCGTCTCCCACTTCCCAACTTTTCTCATTTCTAACTTTTACTTTTATACTTTCAAGGTTGATAACATCTACATTGTGTTCTGAAATATAATGAAGTCATTTGTGCTTTGTACAAAGGTTGAATCTGAAAGTGCAAAACCAGTAACATATCCATGATACTCAGGCAGATACTGCTCACTGTGGAGCAGGGTTTGGAGCTTGATAATTATCAGGATGTTCTGTGCAGTGTAGGATGTGCATAGCAGTGTCCCTTGCCTCTACCCACTAGATACCAGTAGCACCCCCTCCCCCTAGCTGGGACAACAAAAATTCTTCAGACATTGCCAAATGTCCCCTAGAAATCCCTCTCAGTTGACAACCCCCCTGATAGGGTAAGTAGTATTTTAGAATTCCATTTTCTTTCATGGTAATATTTTGTGTATCTTAGAGTTACTAATTGCCATTCTTTTATCCCCCTTTCACTATTTATCTTTATCATAAACTTAATTTCTATCAAGCTCTTCACAGACCTCGCCGTTTTCCTGGGGGTCGACCCATCAGAACCTTTCATCCTTCTGTTCCAACTGATACATTCATTAGGCCAACTGCATAGATCTGACTTTTTAAACTTTTTTTGTCTAAATACAGGGTTTATTTTAATAAAATGCAGAAATAGAAGGAAAACGCTTTATTGTCTTCATATCCACAGAAAGTATGGATTCCACTGTGTACAGGGCTTTGTGTAACTAGAACTGGATTTAAGTAATAGACATACCCTTGAAAACAGAATGTAAATAAATGTTTAAAATCAAATTTTTTGTACCCATGGAAATTGCTGTTAAAATTATCCTAAAATAGTAAGCTTGTGGCCAACTCAAATGTTACACCATTCTTAATATCTCCAGCTAGAAATAATCAGTGTGCATATTGTTTACAGTTTATTGTAGATATTATATAAATAAATGTGGAGGCAGTTGCGTACAGAGCAAAAAGTGCTGGATCTGAAGCTTGGAATCACACTTCCTGTACCTACTAGCACTGTGACTCTCAGCAAACTAGTGACTGCACTGTGCCTCAGTTTCCTCATCTGTAAAATGGGGATTGTAGAAATCAGCACGTTATTGGGTTGATGTGGGGATAGAATATGTGAAGGCACTTAGAACCATGACTGGCTTGTTAGACATTGTTGTCCTCATCCACTCTACCTGACTTCAAAGGAAGCTTAGGGTGAAGGATTCGAGCCCCAGCTTTATAAAGCATTAGCTGTGTAAACTTGGCCTTGGCTAAGGTATGTAAGTCCTCAGGGTTCACGTTTACCCTTCTTCAAATAAGAGGTCAATGAGATACTGTAGAATCCTGTTTAAGTGTCACACGCACAGGCTCTGGACTCAGGCAGACTGTGTTCAAGCCTCAGCTTTGCCACGTCCTAGTCGCATGACTTTGTAAGTTACTGACGTCCTGCACTTCATTTTTATTACCTGGAAAACAAGGTTTCAAGCTGTATCTGCTGCAGAGAGCTCTTGCAAGAAACAAATGAGTTAGTGCATACCAAGCGTTAAGACAGCTCTTGACATGACTAATTTTTTGAAAAGGTTGGTTATTAGTAGTAGTATCATAATACAGGCAATGACTTATATGGATTCAAGATGTTCTTGGCAAAAGGAAAAAGCAAGAGAGAGGAGGAGGGAAATATAACCTTCTGCTGCTCAGAAAACTCATGTTCTGTCCCGGAGAGAGGCTGAGATGGGGGTGGGAATTTGCAGTGCCCTCTTGGTGTGCACATCTCCCTGCATGATAGTAGCTTTAGTATTAAAAGCACCTATTTTTCACACACAGGATCCCTGAGCACAAGCGAACACCTGTACTTGGTTTTCAACCAAGGAACTATAATGTTTCAATGCTGAAGGAAAAACTGAAGGTTTTGAGTTTTATAGACTGTATTTTATGGGTGGTTTGAGGAGTTGTCAAGGGTGATGTTGATTGTGTATTATTTTCTTATCGTGTGTTCACTTTGGAACCTAAAGCCCTGCATGGGATGAGGCTCCAAGTACTAGCTGAGTGCCTGGAGCACTTGGAGGCTCACGATAAGAACGGTTGGATGAAATATGAAATCATGAGTTCTTGGCCACCTTCATTTCTATGCAAATTTCACATCAGTTTTATCTCTGGAGGAAACACCTGGGTAGGAGGACCACAGGGACATACAGGTCTCTGGGCATTTCTGCTCACTCAAACCTACTGACAAGGGTTTTCAGAGCCTCCAGTTTAAGCATCTCAAGAGACAGAGCAGTTCTCATACAGTTGGCCATCACCTGCTGTGGCACCAGACTTTGGTCCTGACAAATGTCCTTGGACGTGGTATCAGACTCTGGTTTCAACGTGGGGCCTGGGAGTTGGTAACCATAACCAGGATCTCAAGCCTGGTCCAAAGTGGGTAGTTAAGGCTTCAGCTATTTGTCACCTTGTGGGAATGTGGGCCAGGTTTGCCCCATCCTGATTTTCCTAGAGCAGCCGAGAATCAACATTTTTATGTAGAATCTCCTGACTTTTACATTTGGTCACCTTGTATGAAAACCACCATGAAGCCCAAACAAAGCACATTTAAAGGTCACACTGACCTCTGGGTTCCAGGATGTGGCTTCCTCCTAGTCTAAAATAATCATCTCTAACAGCAAGGGCCCTTTTGGATAAAAAGAGGAAGACTATGAACTCTTGCTTAGTTGTCTGTACTCAACAGTGAGGTGAGTATTTTCCCAGGATCCCAATTCATTTCTCTGAGTCACCCCAAAACCCCTGCTGTCTGGGAATAAGGCCTCCTTTATTCTGTGCTGCCTGAAGAAATCTCCTGGTATCACAAAAGCACTTCTTAGTTTTGCATAACTAATTTCAAATCTTATTTAGCATCAAGTTTCAGAATTAGGAAGCTAAGTGACAGCTGTTTAATTAACTTCTTAAGCTGATTAGACAGCATTACTGAAATCCCCTGAAGGAGGAATTTCTCACTGTGTGGAGAACCTAGGGCCATGTTACTGTCTCTGTTTAAATTTAGTAAGCTGCTAAACCAATCGACCACACGTTCCTGAAGTCCTCAAGGATGTGGTCAAATATGGTTTTTTATTTATTACATTAACTGCTACAGAAGACAAGAAATGATCATAATAACAAGAACTTCTTTGGATCTGCTAAGAAAACGTGTCCTGCATTAAAAAATAATGCAAGGGGGAGGGTTCTCAATAAGCATTTATGATGTGTATAAAGCCCAAATCCCATGTGTTTAGTTGCATTGTATTAGGGGTTTGGATTAACCTTTGGCCTGCACATAGGGGTTGTATATCCTCCTCTTGATTAATAAGACAAAGGCATATTAATAAGTTTAAGACTTTAAGCCAATTTTATTCTTAAGATTAATGTTTTTAAAGTGGAATTTCCAAGGAAGAGGGAAAACCAAAATATTTGCCTAATTTTAAATGTAAGGTAGAGGCTGGCTAGATATTCCAGGACACCAGCACTGGAAAAAGGCACAAAGTGAGGGATTATTTCTTCCTTTTTTGAATCCTTAGCTGGGCAGTAGTGGGGAGATGACAACAAAGTATAGTGTGGACAGAATGTCAAAAAAAAAGAAGAAAAAGAGCATGTGACTTGTGCTTTGGAGAATCTAACATAGGCCTAAAGATTTAGAACCAGGACAAAAATTTAATGTTTGAATCAAGTTTTAGGAGGTGTTTCTAACATGCTGGGGATGAGTGGTGTGGCACCCATAGATTTTGCAGGTTGATTTTGTGGCTGAAAATTTCAGCTCCTTGCTCAAGGCATAGAGATTTTTCATTTTGGGTTTCTTTTCTTTCTTTCTTTCTTTTTTTTTTTGGACAGCCACAATTCACCTATTTAAAGTGTATAATTCATTAGTTTTTATTATACTCATACATATGTGCAACATTACCATAGTCAATTTTAGAACATTTTTTTTATCACTTCAGAAGGAAACCCTATATCCTTTAGCTATTCTCTCACCTCTCCAACTACCACCCACCTCCAGCTGAAGGCAATCACTAATCTGCTTTCTGTCTCAATGTATTTTTCTCTCCTGGACATTTTAGATGAATTGAATCATGCAATACGTAGTCTTTTGTGACTGGCTTCTTTCAAATGGCATTATGCCATCAGGGTTCAGGCATGCTATAGCATGTATCAGTGCTTCATTCTTTTCATGGCTGAATAATATTCCTCAAGGCATAGACTGTCAATGCCTTCCATTTAACAAAAGTAGATCTTTCTGATGTTATTGAAATCAGAGTTTGTAAACTAGGGTTCTGTAAACTGAAGCCAGCCTGTGGATATGTGTTTCTTGGACTGTACAAATTATTTTTTATCAATAGATTGCAACAGTTAAAAATTGTGAAATGTGCAAAAATCTGGATTTCTGGTTTGTCTTGGAAACTCAGCAGTTCAGGCATCATTCAGTGAGTGTGGAGGAGTAGTTTCTCTACACTTCACCAAAGTCCTCTTTTCCTTTGAATGGGGAAATTTAAGATTCTCTGGGTGGTTTTGAATCTGGGATCCCTTGTTTAGATGTTTTTAGACTGGCAACACATGTGTAATTCAGCAGTTCCAGGTCATCAAGTCCAACAGCTAATGATAAAATTTATGAGCATTGTGAAAGACACAGGGTAAGCACTTAGCTTCATTTATAACATATTTTTTAAAGCAAGCTATTCTTTGTGTCAGAACTACTAAATCTAGTGATTCATTGCCCTCCCTGATAAGAAAAGTCTGACAATCTGACAAAAAGGCTGTTAAGTACACTCAACATAGATCAAAGATTGACAGCTATGGATGTTGATGATGATTCTTATAAGAAACTTATACTTCATTTGTAGCCTCTAAACAGCAATTCTATGAAACTCTGCATGAATATTTAATTTATGTCTGTTGATAGAGTCCTCTCGATATCATGAAGTACTTGCTTCCTGAAAGTGGGGGAGGTTTTGTCTGTCGCCTTTAACTAAGGCTCACAGCTCTCTTCCATATCCCTGCAGAAAAATGCATGTCAAATTGTCAAAGGCGACAGAATTTTCTGAAGGCTGGGAGAAACCTATTAGTTTCACAGTACACGAAACTAAGGAATTAATTCAATTGGTACGGAAAAGACATACAAAATTAATAAACATCAAAGGCTGCTTCGAGACTTCATTTAACTAAATGGGCGGACCTAAAAGTGGGTCTTATTTGTAATTTCAACCTCCTGAGGAACTCTAGGTGGTGATAAGTCCTTTTGTTGACCGGCAGCCACAGGGATTTCAGCGAGACTTATTGGTGGGGCTTGGAGCCGAGTCTTGATTATCTATGCTAATGAAGACGCAGTAGTGTGGCTAATCCCAAATAGTGTGGGGTCCAAAAGTCATTTGCAGTTTGGCCCTACAGTACATTATGTGCTTTCTCTTCCCTTCACCAGACAACTTCTTAATTATGCTTTTCTTGGCTAATGTAAAATGAATTTGCATGTCTTCAGCCTACACTAATTGGGAAGAGGGTGGATGCAATTAAGATTATCCTAGAAGGCAGAGCATCAATCTGAGACTTTTAATTGGCTACATTCATCAAAGCACTGACCTAGCCCTATGACATACTGACCAAGGACATGCATTTCAGGTCTATCCTTCCCTTTCTTGAGGGGGTGGGGACTACTTTTGGCAGGAACAAAATCAGTATTCTTTGCTACTCCCCCAGCCCAGTCCTTTCTGGGTATACAGTCCCATACCCTATCCTATGATTCTGGGATTCACAGGCTTGGGTGGCTGATCAGGCCATCCTCGCACATGCAAAGTGATAGACAGATGAAGGTCATGGGGGCTTGGAGGAAATGAAGATGCTCATCGACCTTTCTTGCGATGAAGCTGTGGTCAGGCTTATGGACGGTGGTCTCACCCTCCACAGTCTGAAATTACGGAAAACTGTATGCTACAGCGAAGCAGTTCTGTTTTCAGAGTGTTTGTAGGATGGGGTGGGGACACATTACTGTGGAAGACCATACCCTAGGGGGTGATCTCATCTAGTTCCAGGGTTTTGATGTTCTGATCATTTACAGATTTGTATCTCTCTTCTGAGCTCTTCCAGGAACTCCAGGCTCCTACGTTCCACTGCCTACAGGTCGTCTCCTCTGGGGTTTCTCAGACTCACTGGGTTCAAGATGGAACTGCTGACATTCTCCCTCAAACCTGCTCTTCTGTACTGTTCCAAACCCAGTAAAGCTACCACCAGTCACCTGGTTGTTGGAGCCCAAACCCCAGGAGTCATTGATCTTTTTTTTTTCTTCACTCCCCCATCACTTCTATCAGAGCATCCTGTTACCACTATCTCCAATATGTGCTGCAAACCCAGCCACGTACCTCCATTCCATTGTAATCACCTTAAATCAAGCATCACAGTATGTAGCCAGGGTTATGAAAAAGCCTTTGAAACCACCCGTCTTGTATATTTACTGCACAGTATTTGTCACTCTCAGAAATCATCCCTTTTTTTTTTCTGTGAATTTACTCTGCCTGTTGGACTACACCAAACATGAGCTCCAGAAAGGCAGGTCTTTTGTGTTGTTCTGAGGCAGGATAGAACAGGGACTCGCCCCAGGGAAGCTGCTCAAGCTAACACCTGCTGGCGGCAACTAAACAACCCTACTAATCAGCTTGTTCCTCTTCAGAACTCTGTGGTTTTCTGAGCAGGAAACAAAACCACAATCACTAAAACCCTTTTTATTCCTAGAATAGAGCTTATGCTTGCAAGAACATGTAAACCCTGTTTTTTCTCTCCTTTTTTCTTGAATATTCCTCCTCTTAGTTAAGATAGAAAAACACCCACATCCCAGAACAACATATAAACCCTTCCCTAAGAGTTCACAGGGTGTCCCTCACTTGTGAGGACACCCACATACACGTCTGCGTGTATTTTCACTTTGCAATAAACTTTGACTGTGAGTGTGACTCTTCCATGTGAGCTTGGTGTTATTGTGGGTTCCTGATGGGATTCCTCCCTTGGGAAATCCAAGGACCTGTGTCTCCATCATCAGATCAACCCTAAGCCCTGAGCTAAATTAGGAGGCTCGTGCAAGCACCCACTGGCAGGTCAGACTTCAGTCTGTCCTCCTACATTGAGTGTTCCTTGATCAGTGTCAAAATCACTTTTAATCAATTTCCATTTTCAATAGATAATTTACGTGATGTCTGTGTTCTTCTTGATATTTTGTTTCACATTGGAAGCTAACTATATAATTGTGCATTCTTACAGATACCTCTAGGTATCCACAATTCCTGGCTGGAATTGGGAAATCTTATCACATTCATAATGCTTGAGGTGACAAATGAGTTGTGTTTACAGTCGCCAAACATCATCAGACTTTGTCTAGTTCAGCAAGAACATAAGGGGCTGTTGTTTCATTTCTGAAACAACACTGAAAAGTGCACGTTATCACCACTTTGTGTTACCGTCATTATTTTTTTATTTAGTTAAGCTGGGCTCTGGCAGGAGCATTCCAACTGACATACAGCCAAGAAAGCATCTGCCACTGATTAGTTCAGCTGGTCGGAGCATGGTGTTAATGAGTCCAAGGTCATGGGTTCAATCCCCACCTGGCTGTAGTTTTGCTAAAAATTAGCAGGCTAAAATAGTAACCCTAACTCTAGCCAATAGCTCAATAATGACATGAGAAAATACAGACATATCAGAGCCCAACCATCTTTTCTTCCTAAGGTTCCAGGACACTTGAGGTTGAGTCCAGAGCAGTGGTTCTCAACTAAGGCTACAAAGTATAATGCTACAAGGAGCTCTGACAAATATCAATGCCTGGGACCTGTTATATCAGAATTGCTGCGGCGGTGGAACCAGGCATCAATATTTTTTATATCTTCACAAGTGATTCTAATTTGGGGGTTCTTAAACTTACCTGCACACAGGAGACTAAGCCATCCTGGTGCTACCTCCTACACTCAGAGATTCTAAATTAGTTATTAGGGGTTGTATACTGGACCTTGGGAGGTTGAACATCTCAGGTGATTCTAATAGGCAGCAAAGTTTGAGAACTACTGGGAATGATCTGTCTATGAAGGATGGTCACTTTCCTTAGAGATTCTAGAGTGCCACCTGCTCTGTTGGACCTGCAAGCACATGGCCCAAGACAGATGACCCATCAGAGAGAATGAATTGGTAAACTAGTGTTAGGCAAAAGGTTTACTGCTCCCCGTCTGAGGAATATTAAAAGAGAGTGATGGTGCCATCAAGTAAACACAGAAGTAAGGGAAAGACACAGAACTAAAGTCAGGAAGCAACTTGCAAGCTCTACAGTGTCCAGGCCCTGTGGTTCCAAGCTTTCCCCCAAGCAAGAAAGGATGCTAGGCACAAGGCATGACCCCACGGCTCCAGATCATCATTCACAGCTCAGCTCAAATATCATCCCGGGCTCTTTTCTGACAGCTGAGCTATTGTTTGCCCCCAGCCCCAGCTCACAAACACTTCCCCATTCATTCCACATGATAATGCCTCCTTTTTCATTTTCACAGCACTGAACAGTTGAAATTAATCTTATATTGATGTTTAGTCAGTTACTCTTAAAATGGTGTGCATCCTGCTCTAGACCGTGAGATGTGTGATGGTGGAACCTTGCGTGTCTTGATCACCGGCTGATTCCATCGTACTTAGTAGTACATCCTGGGCATGCAGCAGTGCTTGAATGAATGAATAGATGAATATCACTACAGTTTTCAGAAAAAGGTTCTCAAGAATTCCTCTTTCCCATACTCAACCCCCCAAAACAGTCATTTATCTTGTTAAAATTATGGTCTGCTATAGAGGCTTTGGAAGGTCTTATATCCTATCATTATAGGGTACATTTTTGGTGATGGCGGGATTAATTCTGTAAAACATGCTTCCTGGTACTTTGGAGAAACTCTGAAATAAACAAGAGGATAAATGCCAATATTACATGGGAGTTTAGATTGAAACCAAAAAACTGACATTACTCTTGTTTTTTTTAAAAATGATTGGGTTTCTTACGTTCCAAGGTTCAAAGTATTCAAAATAAAAACATTATAAAGTATATAAATTATATATTTTAAAAATCACAACCTGTCCAGTTTTTGGAATAGATGTCTTAAGCAAAACAGAAAGAAAATGACATCAAATGTAAAGGTATATCATGACTTTCAAACCAAATTTTCTAATGATGGCTGTGAAGATTATTTAGTTATCTGGCTCATTAAGATATGTGCATAGACACAGATTTTG
The DNA here is from genome assembly GCF_000696425.1 of Galeopterus variegatus. Lineage (NCBI taxonomy): Eukaryota > Metazoa > Chordata > Mammalia > Dermoptera > Cynocephalidae > Galeopterus > Galeopterus variegatus. The sequence continues at coordinate 12,426 of NW_007742706.1, forward strand.
AAATGTGAATTCTCTTTGACTTGTGACAAAATATGACTTTAGGGGTTTGCTCATTTAGAAAGCATCATAAAAGTGGTTACAGAAAAAATAACAAATATACTTCATAGCTTCCTTAATGCAATGCAGAAAGGAAGGATGCTAAGAAATTAAGGAATGAAAATTGAAAGAAGAGAACGGGCATGTAGAATATACTGCTGGTCATTTGCAAATCAAGGAGGGCTTGAAAATGTGGAATCTGTGAAGCTATTATGAAGAGACATGATCCGTCTTGTAGTAATATTCTTAGAAATGACATGCAAGTAAAAGATTCCAGTCTTTTCAGTAGGCACTGCAGCAAATGTTAAATAGCTAATCTTTACAGACTGGCTCTTTACAGAATTTATGTTAATGTCTACTCTGCACTTAAGAAAATAAATCTGGGCTTGCCTTTGGCTTTGAAAGCTTGTGCCTTGAAAAAGCTACATTTCTTCAAAATCTGATTTACAGTGACCTGCAGGCCTGTTCTCACCTGTCCCTACTACAAAACCAGTATTTTTTCTGTTTCTTTTTCAAAATGAACTACTTTTCATGAAATTTTCTGTTTTGTCTAAATCTTTTTAAAATATTGCATTCACACAAAATCACAAATCCATAAAGAACGCCAATAATAATGACATATATGTTAATTGAATAGGTTTTTAATAACATAGTTATTAAATAAGTACTACTATTGTGGGAGAATATAATGATTTTTAGTCACAAAGGCAAACTATGTGAGTGAAATCCATTATCTTAAAATTATTTTGATAAGGATAAATCTATGTAAAAAGGGATATGCATCTCAAATGCAATTTTTAAACTCCATTAAACATGCTTAATAATTAGTTGGCCAAAGAATCTCATTAGATTTACATTAAATGTGTATTTAAGCCATATTTGAGACACTTCATTAAGAACTGCATGGTGAGCTTTACTGCATAACTTTAATAAAAATTCTAGTCAAATTAAAACTCGGATTTATC
>NW_007742706.1:14163-14790 GCF_000696425.1 Galeopterus variegatus
ATATATAGTTCTTTGTGTCTAGTTTTTTCACTTAGCAAGAAGGTTTTGAGATTGATCTTTGCTGTTTTGTGTATCAGTAGTTTATTTTTTTTATCGTTGAGTAATAGTTCATTACATGGATATATCACAACTTGGTTATACATTGACCAGTTGGTAAAGATTTGGGCTGTCTTATTTTTTTATTTTTATTTTTTTTCTCCTTTTTGTCTTTTTTCNTGGTGAGCTTTACTGCATAACTTTAATAAAAATTCTAGTCAAATTAAAACTCGGATTTATCACACTTTTTCTTTGTTTTTGAGAACAGACCACTGCACTGGATTTATTTTTTGGCTTTTTCCACAAAAGACCAGTCTTTGCCACACTATGCATTTCATAACTGCTTTGTATAGGTATAATTTACATACAACAAACTCACCCACTTTAAATGTACAGTTCAATGAATTCTATTAAATTTATACAATTGTGCAACTATCACCAAAATCCAGTTTTAGAATATTCCATCAACCCATAAAAGTTCCTTCATATCCCTTTGTAGTCAATTTTTCCTCTTAAATCTTGAATCAGGTTTTTTAACCACAGTTTTGCATTTTCTGGAAATTTCATATATGTGCAATCATACAATATATA
>NW_007742706.1:20154-20886 GCF_000696425.1 Galeopterus variegatus
GGAATCCTGTTAAGAGTGACCCATTGACCCTGGACATTAGGCCGGGGACCCACAGTGACATCCATTTCAAGTGTCTTCAAGATTCTCAGCTGAGACACTGGAGTCATCATTCAAAATGCCACTCAGAAAATGGCCCTCAGACCTGTTCTTTTAGGATTCAGGAGAATGGGGTTTTGCAGCTTTTATTATTGACCAGTTCAGGAGTTTAATCCCCCTCCATTCAAGGAGCTTCTCTACACCTAATAAAGTTGTTTTTCAACCAAAGAGAGGAGTAAAGTTTCACAAGCACATTATTTTGGATTAAATATTTATGTACACGGAAAGCGTATAGGATGCATATATATGGATGGATAGCTTGATAGCTAGACAGTGACCTTTTTTATGTCTACTTACACTTTGTGCTTTAAATTGATTCTGTTTCATAGTTATATATCTGCACCAACTTTCTTTTGGATAGGATTTGATTAGTATATAACTTTCCAACCTTTTCAATCTTTTCATGTCCTTATTTTTTTAGCTTTTGTTCATAACAACCTTGGTCTTTTAACTGCAAAATTTAATTCATTTTTACTAGTTAGCATCCCTTGCTTATTTGAATTCATTTCTTTTGCGCTTTATTTTCTTGCTTCGTATTTGCCTAGGCTTTGAAAGTTTAATTTACTTCTTCTCTCTCTCTCTCTCTCTTTTTTTTGCCTTTTTGTTTCATAAAATTCTTCTCCCTTCTTTCAATAT
>NW_007742707.1:0-1490 GCF_000696425.1 Galeopterus variegatus
TTGCTTTTTTATAGTTGTAAATTGGTTGGTTTGTGGGAGAGAGTGATGCTGGGGACCATCTATTCTACCATCTTGACTGGAAGCCTCCCAAAATAAGCCTTTTTAGCATAAGGATTATTTTGAGCTGATTATTTATTTTGAGACATGTAGACACAGGAAAAGCCATGAAAACAGAGTAGAAGTTAGCCTTTTGTAAGGGAATTTTTCATCTATAAAGGAAGTCTCCATTTGTAATCATTTTTCTCTTTCTGTATCAGGAAGAGAAGGGTGAATAATTCAATAGAGACTCTTATCAAAGGAGAAACACCGACTTAAATCTGCATAATAAACCTTACCCTTGTTTATTGTACTATGTACTTTACCTGGATATATCTCCATTACTGCTCTCCCAACCTTTTCTTTCTTTGTTTTAGTTGAAGATGGTATTTAAACCTAAACTCAAAGCCACCTCTTTGAGATTTACTCCTTTTTCCCTGGGCATCTCCCATGTGTACATGAGGTATACATGTTACTAAACTTCTGTTTGTTTTTCTCATGTTAATCTGTCATTTGTTCTGGGGTCCATCCCAGCTAAGAGCTATGAAGAGTAGAGAGAAAGTTATTTTCTTCCCGTATGGCACTTTATGACATTTGAAAGCTTTCTCTTCTCCACTGACAATCCAATTGCCTATTAAAGCATGCTTCCCTCCTCCAGCCTTCCATCATCTGCCCCAAAACATTTGCTAAGCAACACCTCTTTTTTAGGTGTAGTGCTAATTGCTTCAGAGAAAATCATGGGTGAGACAAGTCAATTTTCTGAAGAAGCTCAAATGGATGAGACGAACATGCAAACACAAATTTGCAGAATGGTAAATAGTACTAAATTGTGACTGGCTTTTTTCACTTAGCATAATGTTTTCCAGGCTCATCTATGTAGTAGCATGAATTAATGCTTCATTTCTTGTTATGGTAGAATTCTACTCAATTGTATGGATATACCTCATTCGTTTATACATGTATCATTCAACCGACATTTGGGTTGTTTCCCCTTGAAGGGATTGCAGTTTTAGCATAAAGATTATTTAAAGTGAGAATATTTGAAATCTTATTTGAACTTCCCTTTCCTGACTAAAGCAAAGCCTCTTGGAACAGAGCTGCCATTAACCCCCTTCCAGGGAGTTTTCTGAGTATTCCAGGAAGGAGACTAACTGCCCATTCCCATCAGTATAAAAAAAGCCCAATAGAACCTTTCATGCTTTCCCATTGAAACCCTTGGATATTTAGGGAGTTATCCATTACTTCTACCCACATATGTGATAGAGTTTGGATGTGTTGTCCCCTAAAAACTCATGTGGAAATCTGATCTCCAGTGTGGCAGTGTTGGGAGCTGTTTGAGTCATGGGGGTGGATCCCTCATGAATGGATTAATGCTCTCGCTGGGGGTAGTGGTAGTGAGTAAGATCTTGCTCTATTATTTCCTGTGAAAGCTGGTTGTTTGAAATACCCTGGTG
>NW_007742707.1:2717-20885 GCF_000696425.1 Galeopterus variegatus
CCTGCTTCTGACCACCAACTCCCCCTACACCCCTTGTGATCTGGCTTCCAAGATTCATTGCTTTTTGGAAATAATGCCTTCCCTGGAAAGTAGAACTTCCCAACTGCACACTGGGATGCTGAGAACAGGCTAGAGGTGTGCCAAGCTAACGATCCTTTAGCCTTCAGGGCAGCCAGGTGGGTCCCGGGAAGCTACAGCTTCTAGGCTGGTTGCATCTGGCCTCAAGCAGCCTTGCCTGAGTACCCCGTGGTGTCATACAAATATCGTTTTCTACTCTGCTATGACCAAGGGTTGAGAAATTTTGCTAAGGTAATGAATCACCTCCATATCGCAAAATCCAATGTGTGTGTGTGTGTGTACATGTATGTGCATGTACATGTGTATATGCATGTGTGTGTACATATATGTATGTACATGTGTATATGTGTGTGTGCACCCCCCTCTCTCTACATATATATATATATATATGTTTAGTCTTCAATTTCCTCTCTATTCTTGGTCTTTACAGCACAGCCCTCTCCTGCGTTCTTCCTACTTCTCCAGCTGCTTCTGTCTCTTTTCTTTTGCTTTCTCTACCCAATCACTAAAGGTTGAAGTCCTCGCAGGCTCAGCCCTGGGCCCTCTTCTCTTATTCTATATCCATCTCAGGCATTCCCATTCATGAGTTGGATGACTTACACATTGACATCTCCTTTAGACTCTGGAATAACATATCCTACCGCATCTGGAGGGCTCTTGGATATTCTAAAATCACGTCAAAAAGAACGTGTCTGAAATTGAGTTCGGCATCTATCTCCTCTCTAACTGGTTCTCGTCCGGATTCCCTACCTCTGAGAATGGAACCGTTATCCACTTCTGTAGGCAGAAAATCTAAAATCATCCCCGACTACTCTTGCCCAAGTCCCTCATACTCAGATCCTATGAAGAATAGCTCCTAAATACCTATTTTCTCCATCTGCACTATTACTACCGCCATCTCTTACCTGTACTGCGTTTTACCTCTGTCTTCTCAGCTCCATGCCTTTAACGCTCCAGACTGCAGCCAGAGTAATCTTTCTGAAATGAAAATCCGATCGCATCACAGTCTCCACCTCCTGCTTAAAGCCTATCAATGACTTCCAATCACTCTGGGGATGGAGATAAACCACTGCTATTTCTCAGGTGTCTCACACCATTCTTCCTCCACACTGGCCAGATGTCAGTCCCTTGGGCTGGCCCCGCTTAAGCTTTGCACAAGTTGTTCCCCCCAATACTCTTTTCTCTCTGCTTTGCTTAATTAATTCTCATTCACCCTTCTCATTTCTGCTCAAGGCTAACCTCTTAGAAGCCTCCCTGTCTCCATTAAATTCCCCTGTCAGGTCCTCTAATTGTACCCGGTATCTCCCCTTTATAATACACCTCACAGTTGAACTTTTATTTGCACAATTATTTGATTAATGCTTATCTGCCTCTAGACTGCAAACTTCAGGACGCATGAGGATTTATTTGATTCTCTATTGTAACTCAGTACCCAGCAGGATGTCTGGTGCATTGAAGGTGTTTAATAGCTATTTGTTGAATAAATGAACAAATATCATGCTAAGAAGTTTGCAGTTATCCTGTGGGCCTCATTCAAAGAATATAAGCAGAAAAATAACATTATTTGAATTTTAAAAAGAAAGCTCAGTCAGCAGCTTTTGAGACAGGATGGGCAGGCGTTGAAGGGATGGACCAGTTTGAAACCTGTCACCATAGTGCAGTTGAGAAATAATGAGAACCCAACTAACGCAGTACCCGGGGACTGCACCCACTAATCCAGGGTAAGGGAGACAGAACAGGTTGTGGCAAGAGAGAATGGGTTCAGTTTTGGACTTGATGGATTTCAGGCCTCTGTTAAATTAAATTTGGCCTATAGCCACCTGTGTACTTTGACTTCCTTCGTAACAAACTGCAAACTGACTTAGATAAACTGCAACCTAACTTAAGAGTATATTCTTGTAGCAGATACCTGAGTCTCAGCCTATCATAGCAGGAGAGCTTCAGCCAGTCACGGGCTGCCAACTGATCAGACCATGTCCATATAAGGTAAATGCTGACCTGTAACCAATCAGTATTTTCACACTTCATTTCCTTTTTCCGTCTATAAATACTGCCTGCCACGTTGCTGGGTGGAGCTCTCTGAACCCTGCCAGTTACAGGTGGTCATAAAATGTTCTTTGCTCAAATAAACTCTACTATGTTTAATTTGTCTAAAGTTTTTCTTTTAACACCCCTGTGAGACATGTAGGGGGAGATGTATAATAGGTAGTCATATATTTTCAATCCTTTCAACAGTGGTTACTTTGCTACCTATTAACAAGGTCCAGGTTCATTCTTTTAAAAGCAAAACACTTCTTGGAGACTTATCAGCCTTTACCCCTCTTCTGAACAAACTGTTTTTGAGAGGGCAGATGATGTATGCTCTGTCTGCATATGTTTAACTCCCATTCACCCCTCTACTCCCTGTTCTCTCGACACCTCTCAAACTGCTTTCAGTAGGCCCTCAGAAGCCAAATCTAGCGCATTTGAGAGACTGAATATCCCAAAGGACAATGGCCAGACCACACATAAAAACAGCACTTCAATCCGCCTGTAGCAACCTGCCCAGGAAAGCAACCCCTTATCTACAATAAACAGCCCAGGAAGCCAGCCTGCTGTGAGTCACACTTGCAGGAAGCCAGATTGCTCTTGCTAGTGACAATTCAAGAAGCTAAACAATAACTTCTGTAACAATCAGCCCCATATGGCCAGGACTTGATTAATATATTTAATAATAACCAGCAGTTTCCCTAATTTTTGTCCCTGCTTCCAACTTAAGACCAACAGAATTTACTCCTCTAACCAATCACACAGGATGCCCCACTTCTGTTCGCCACCTACAGCTTCCCCAGACCAACAGCTCCAATCAGGGCTTACCTGAGCCTTCCCTTTTTTCACTCTAAACCTTTCCCACTCCTCTGCCTGCCTTTGAGTCTCTGTCAAGACACAAGTGATGGTGGCTGATCCCTTGCTATAGGAAACCCTGAATAATTAGCGTTTGCTTTTCCTGTTTGGTTGGTCTTTGTTTATTTCTCTATCCCTTCACTTTTTATCTTAGGAAATCACTCCACTGCATTTAACACTGCTAATCATGGCTTCCTTGAAATTGCCTCTTCCCTTGGCTCCCAAGCCCCCTCCCCGTACTGATTCTCAGTCCGTTATATGTATGGCATGTTTGCTTCCTTCAGGGTCTCCTTCTCTGCTAGGGGTGTCCAGGCTTCCTTCTTCAGCCTTACTCTCTGCCCCCATTCATAAGTCTGCTTGGGTGACAGCATCCACTCTTTAGGGTTTGTACTACACTGTTAAGCTCAACTCCTGGATCAGTGTCCAGCCCAGCCTCGTTCCTTCTGACTCTCTCCTCCCAGATGCTGCACAAGCACCTAAACTCTACATATTCAAAGCCAACTCACTACCCACCCCATGCACATGCTCCTCCTTTCCCCTTCCCTCCTCTGTTAGTCATCCCATGCTCACCAAATCACCCAAGTAAACTAACTAAATCCTACTGATTGGTTTCGCCTCCTAAATATCTCCTTAGTGCGTTTCCTGATCTTCATCCCTATTACCACTGCCCACTTTAGGACCTCACTATCTCTTCCTAAAATATTGCAAGAGTCCCCTAGCTGGTTTTCCAGGCCTGTCTCCTTTCAAACAACCCTACGCTTTCTTGACAGAGTCATCTTTTTATTTTTTTATTTTTATTTTTTTTTCTTTTTGTCTTTTTTACTGACCAGTAACAGGATCGCAACCCTCGGTGTTGCGCCCGCACCGCGCTCAGCCAGTGAGTGGGAACCGGTCTCCACAAGGGATCTGAAGCCTCAGCGGGAGCGCTGCCACTCTCCCAAGCGGCGCACTCTACAGTGCACCACCGGGCCGGCCCCAACAGAGTCATCTTTTTAAAACATAAATCTGCCCGCTCACTGTCTGAGCGCGGTGCGGGCGCAGCACCGAGGGTTGCGATCCTGTTACCGGTCAGTAAAAAAAAAAAAGACAAAAAGGGGAAAAAAAATGCTGATTTAAAACATAAATCTGTACATGTCATGCCCTGCCTACAAATCTTTAATGCCTCTTCATTTTTTATGGTGTACAAGGTCCCCATGATGTCCTCATCAGCCATATTTCCTACCATGCAAGACTTTGAACTTGATGCACTAAGCAAACACATCACACTGTTTAGACTCTTGAAACTGTGCAAAAATGCAAGCGTGTCCCCAGATGGTGTCAAAGCTCCAATGGCATTTTCACTTGCATCCTCATTGGTGACCTATAGTCCCAGCATGGAGTTCCCAGAGAATATTTATAGCCAGCTGTTTGATGCCTGTGAAGAGAACTCTGCTCAGGTGGCTAGCTGGCAGAAGGACGACGTTGGACTGAATTAGCTGTGACTAGTGAGTGAGCTACAGAATTCTCTGTATTGGAAGCCTGAGTTTATACTTGGCTTTCAGGTGTGGCTCAAACCAAATGGAGGAAAATACATATCTTCCCTAGGGGAAGGGGGATTTCAAACTCTTGCCCTCAGAAGTTTTCATCTGCTGCACAAAATGAGTCCCTGCTTATAATTGCAAATGTGGTCCCCTCCTCCCTGTGACCCCATTGATGGTCTCCCCACGGCCAGAGAAGGGGCACAGCGGATCCCTCTGCTCCCCAGGGACTGGCGAGCCTTCTCGGCAGGTGTTCTTCTGTCAGCCAAAGCAACAGGAAGAAAGAAAGTCAATACCACAGGGCAACTGCCTGCCTGTTAGAGCTGGGCCTCGTGAGCAAGAAAGATAATGGTCTGGTGATTTCACACGTAAACATTTTTAAGATGCCAATAGCCAGCAGGCGGCCTTTCACATCAGATATCTGTGAAGAGCATCAGCCCTTGGGGGAACGCTGGGAGACAAGAAACTCTCCCCTGCAACAGAAAATATCGCACCCTGTATTGAAGAAAGGAGTGCTTCATTTTCCAAGTGCCAGATTGTGCCTTCCTGATTTACGGCAAGACTTTCGAGGCTGACTACTCAAATCTAAAGTTACTGCAGCTCCCCCGCCCCATGCCTGTGTGCAGTGATGAAGTGGAAGACAATATAGGAGAGTAAATAGAGTGCTAGGGGCTGGCTCTGGCCACCAACTAGGTCCCAAGTTGCAGCAGACCATTAAGACTGACTGCGGGATGGTGGGGGGGATAATCTTTATGGGGATGAGAAAGGCAGACACTGACACAGGGAAGCTGCCTACAGCAGCCGGCCAGCTGCATTGTGTGATGCCGGCTCACATTTTCTTATCACCACAGTCCCCCAACACATGTGTGCACATACACACCTACACATACACCCACATACCACACACACCTATACACCTACACACACCTACACGCATGCACATACATACACACACACCCACACACCTACACATTAAACATACCCCTCCACACCTCCACACAAACGTACACACCTTCAGACATGCACATACATGCACACACCTCCACACACATACCTACACACATACCCATACACACACATATACACACACACTTTCAGGATAACCAGGTAACAGCATCAGGGACTCCAGTATAGGCACCCATGACCCTGATGCTGAGCGGTGGAGAAACTGTCAGCAGCACAGGAGCATCAGCTCTGCTGGATCCGAGGTCTTAAAGCTAAATATCGGTGCATTGGACTTTAGAATGGAAAACCTCCATCTCTACGTCACAGGTGCCCTGGGTTCATGATGAGTCACTGTATTTGGGACGTCTCTCAGGACACATTCATGACCTGCAGAACAGCGAGCAGCAGACAGCCTACCCACCAGTAGGAAGCAGTAGGGACAGTAGGGAGCCTGACTAGGCCCCTCGAGGCCCTGTCCTCTCTCTCACATGGAAAGTTCTTACACATTAGGGCAAGCCCTGTTGACAGACTGGGGACAGAGGAGAGATGGACGATCCTTAGAGTGTAACTAATGGGAGTGATCCCTTAGGCCCACGGCATCCGCTGTCTATGGGACTCTGGTTATAGGAGGGGGCCACAGCAGCTCTGATCAGCTGATACTGAGGATACATGAGGCTTAGCAGGAAATAGACATCATCCCAGCAGCTTGGTCACCCAGCCCCAGAGGTGTTGGCTCTCCCTGCTTTTCTGAACACATCTCAGGGCATTCTGGAGACTCAGGTTACATAGGTGATCCTTGTTCTTTGCCCTTGGTGGATTTTCATCAGACTTTTTTGGTGCAAACATATTGAAAGAAGAAAGATCTGTTGCAAGAAGTCCCTGAGAGGCAGCAGGATTAAGCCACACATACCTGTCAGCGACATTTTTGCAGAAAAGCATACGAAGGTGTGAGCATTTCAGGAGAAGCCACAAAAACACATGGCGGGAGACGTGTGTGGAGCAAATGACCAGGTGCATGTGACAGAAGGAGGCCTCCCTCCCACCCGAGCAGGACATTTTCAGTTTTTCAATTTAAGAAACAATGAGAACTGTTATCTTCCTCCACAAAGTAAGTAGAAACAAAGGTTTTTATGAAGCAAAAATGGTTTATTCAGCGACACAGCAGAGGACGTAGAAAATGTTATTAAAAGTGGAGTATCCACGATGCTGGGAACTGAGGGGGCCACGTCAAGAGAGAAAACTGAAAACGTCCGAGCTGGTTTGAGCCTTGATTTACCTGTTGAAAATGAAAGGATATTTCACATTCTGAACGATGTGCCTGCGCTGACAAGTTCACTGCTTAATCAGAAGAATCCAGCAAATTAATAGGTAATTCTGATGGAATAACGAAACCTCTCTCGGGTGGAACATTAATTATCACCCCGCTGTAAGGGAAAGGTGACAGTGTGGATTTGTCCGGGAAGGAGAAGCGAGAGAGCTATTTTCAGGGTCAGTGGGTCTCTCTCTCTCTCTCTCTCTCTTTCCCAGAGCAAAGAGAAGCAACCTAGGAGAGAGACTGATTCTTCCCTGCGGGTGGCAAGCAGTGAGCTCTGCGGTAGGAAAGGGTGACCATATGACCTGCTCCTTTGTTTGCACAGGTAGGTTGCCTTTGCTCTTGCTGTGAGGAAGCAACTGGCATCCACAGTGTGTCAGGAAGCACCTGGGGGCTCCAGTGCTCCCTCAAGAGACACCCACCCATCCCCACTCCCCCCTCAGCCGTGCTGGGGTCCCGGCATGCTGACTTTAGCCTCTGTCACCGATCCTGAGCTCCTCTGTGTTCTCTAGTCATGTCTGCACACACCATCTCCCTCCTTTGGAGTGCCTTCCTGCTCCTTGCCTTGGCTGATGGCTGCTTGTGCTTCAGGCCCTCACTCAGGAGCACCTTCTCCAGGAAGCCCCCTCTGCATGCCCCGTCGCAGCTAGGTGAACTTCCAAAGTGATCCCAAAGTGCCCGTCCGTGCATTCCTTCGCCACAGTCCTGATCGTGCTGGATGGCTCTCCATGTCCTGGTTCCCACACAGGCCTGCGAGCATGGCAGAGGCAGTGGCTGGGCCTTTTGTCTTGTGGCCCCAGGGTCCGGCAGAGGGACTGGCACATGATAGGAACCTACTGGAGGGCAGGTGATGGAAGGGGAGGGGGTCTCCCCCAGGCTGAACATCCAGTCATACTGCAGGTGCAGGGTATGTCCTTCCAGGTGGTGGGAAATGGGACCTCCCAGGGGACCTCAAAAACCCAGGAGAGAAAGGACAATGAAGTGTGGGAATGAGAAGATTCTTGGGAATTGTCCCACCTCCTGCTTCCTACAGGAACGCACTGATGGAGCTGCTGTGGCGCTTTGTCCTTCCCCCACCACAGGGGACTCCTGGGTGGAGAATGTGGACGAGACCAGGAGCCATGTGACATCCACAGTGAGGTATGTTCTGTGATTCCCACACAGCATCTCCTCACCTGGGACTGGTTTTGAGGATCACACTTTGAGAGATGTTGATATTTCCCTTCTCTTTAAATTCTGCAAATGATACACCAGGTCTTCAGACGGCAGCACTGTGGTCTGATCCGCCTTTATTCCCTTGCTCCCTCCTTCTCTCCCTCCCTTCCCTTCTTTCCTTCTCTCCCTCTAGGGGTTCTCTAAGGGTGACACTGGGAGTGCTGTCAAGGAGTGGGCACAGCATGTGGCCGGTGGCTGGCTCGCCCGCAGCCCGTGCAGGCTCCACACACTGAGGGAGCGGGTCTCGAGCTGGCAGGGCAGCCGTGCCCCACACACTGGTGTTTGGCCATCTGTGAGTGATCAATCAGCCGCCCCAGCCCACGGGCATCCGGGGTAGGATATTTCCCACTCGGATGAGATGCTTAAGAACAGGAATTGTACCTTGTTTATCTCAGCCTCCATAGGGCGACACTCATAGTAGGTACTTGCTAATGCATGTGGATTGCCGGATGTAGTGCAGATTAGCATATGATAAGAGGTTAAAATCTCATGCTAATTACAGATGGCAGAGAGGACTCTGGAGGCCTTCTACCTCAGAGCCCAGGAGCCAAGCCAAGAGTACCACGGGGCGTGTGTACCATGGAACAGGCAGATGGTAAACACACATCTTCAAGTTAAAGAAGCCAAGTGGCTGTAAACACAGGCCTTGCTAGATGTGGGTGCATGTGTCATCTGAGCCCTGCACTAAAAGTCCAGAATAAATGACAAACCTCCCAGCTCGAGATATATTTTCTTGTCTTTAAAAGTCTTTTAATCCATAGTAAAAATTGAAATGGATAACAGAATTTCCCTTTGCTTTTCTAAGCCCAAACAAAGTGCCTTCCATGTAGTTGGCACTCGCTCAAGAAACATTTGAATGAATGATTTGGAAGTGCAGGCAAGCTGGCGGGGACATCTGTCACCGTGCTGATGGCCAGCGTAGATGTGGCCGGTCCAGCTGGCTGGGTGTGGTTCCTCATCCTCCCTCTCGTCCTCCCCTGTGTTCCTCCTGGAGCTGGGGCGGGGTGGGGAGGGGTAGACTACCTTCTAAGATAAAACAAAGTCTTTCTTCTGTCTAGGAGATGTCATAAGACAATTTCCAGGATGCTTCTGTACCTGTTTCCTGCTATCCATTGCTCTCCATTTCCATACCTGCCTTCTCTTTGTGTCGTGAGCACCACCTTTCCAACCACCCATCCAAGAGGCCTGAAATTGTGGAGGGCCTTTCCTTTCCAATCCCATATGTGACCGTTTCATCATCTTCCATCCCAGAGTTGTGTCTGTTTCACGTCAAGGCCCATTTTTCTGATGGCAGGTTTTTGTTGGAGCTGCCAGCCTCATAAAGCAAGCTAATGGTCCTGAGGAAGCAATCACTTTAGCTATTGTTTCATGGCAGTTGTCAGAAGAGTCTAGAAAGGACCCAGTGACTTCACTACAGAAGAGCAAAAGGGACCACAGCAGCTGCAGAGCCTACAATGGCAGGGAAGGTGACTGCTAATTTTACAAGCGCTTGGAGATATTCCGGCACCTTCATAGGACACCGGGGGACCTGCAGTCGCTTTTGCTGGCTGACTTTTCAATCTCTCAGCATTGAAAAGCTCAATAGGAGAGAACTTTATTCCATGGTACAATTTTGCAATTTTCTCTAAGGTCAATATTGCATGTGGAAAGCCTAATGGGAAATTGCTATAAAAATGGCAGCTAATTACAGGTTAGTGGATAAAACAACACTCTTCTCTGGAGAGCTTGCACACAAAGATGGAGGGATAAAATAGGGCTGAATGGTATTTGGTTTCTTTGTGTTCATCCAAATCACTGGCCCAGGCAGGAAGGTAATATATGAAAAGGGACATTTTTGGAATAGTTGTTTTTGAATTTATGCTCATGAAATACATACTGTGTTATGTAGGACATGTGGGAAAGCTACACTCTGACCGCATGACTAATTTTTAAAGCCTTGCATAGAGAGAATTCCCCCCAAGAACACAGCTGGGTTATTCCTTCGTGGACTGAATGTGTCAATTATGAATTGAACTAAAATGAAATTTTACTCCATTATGGCAAAGTGAACTGAGCAGTGGTCTCTGCAGCTAGGGTGTTATGTAGTAGTTCATACACCAAGTACTATTATTTTATTAACTTTAAGAACATGTTTTACATAAAAACAGGCAACATCAAAAAGCTTAGTTGATAAATGAACATAATATTTCACAGATGATTTCATTCCACATTAACCTACATTTATTAGCTTAAACTGAAGGAATAGGAAAAAGATTGGATCTTACTCCACTTTTAATCATGGATACAAATTGTTTGAAAGTTATTTCATTAGGATTCTGAAAATCAAAGATTAACCTATGCCATCTGATCCATGCAGGAAGTCATAAATTCAGTATTTTCAAAGGAAACATTGAATTTTTTTTCTCGCCCCAAATTGAAACCTTTCAGAAACTTGTTTAAATGCACAGGTTCCTAGCCCACCTTTTTAGTATGCATGAGCAAAATACTATTTAATTTCACACTCAACTAATCTTTTAATAATTTTCTTTCAGCCAGAATGAAAAAGGCTATTATTAATTTCCTAATAAAATTTCTTAAAAAGTTATCAAGGATATGACTCTAACCTTGGACCAGTTTCAATTTCTTTTTATTTTTTCTGAGAATACACCAAAGATTAATGTCAATGGTGAATGAGAAATTGTCCCTGGAGAACTATTCAAGGTCTTTTTCTTACCACATTTGATTGTACTGGAATGAATTGACATCATAGTATCTTTATCTTCACTTTTAAAATTCTACTTTCTTTTAGTACCAAGAGTGAAGGCTTGAGGACTCTTATGTTAAATTAATAAAGTATGTCGCAGACAAAAATATACAATTTTATATTAAAGCTACATTAAGGGTCTCAAGATTTACAAGTATGGTTTAATTTTAGGGATTGGTCTCCCTGTAGGGATAAAGAATGAAACGAGATCTCTCATTTGTCTCCACGGGCAAGATATTACAAACCTCATGATCAAAACACCTGCCAGTTAGAAGCTTGCTAACTGAAAAATGGTCACCGCAGCCTCAGTGTTGAAGCTCAACAACAACAAAAAAAACAAACACAAAAAAAACTTCAACGGGAGGCATTCTAAGACTCTACATTGAATTTCCTGTTTCCCACCAGTTTACGACCCTTAATGTTACTGGATGGATGATTGCATATTTGAGATGATTAAAAAATAAAAGACTGGCTTAATAGCACCTCCTCCTCAAGTATGTAATTACAAACTAAAGATTCCTCCTGACAGTTCTAGAGACCCCATTTATAACTGTTTCATGTATCAGCACCATTGAGCCAATTTTTAAAGCACATTTGCAGTTATCAAATGTTGAGTGTGTGTCCTCAAGTTTCATTGATTTATTTGCCTTTAAACAAAAAAAGTGTAAAGTGTTATTCTATATTCTTCCTATTGTATCTGCATTGACAAAAACGTTAAATTCGGAAGTGCTTTTAATCATTGTTTTCCCCAACAGACTATAATGGGTTCATGAAATTTGATGATTAAATAAATAAATCTACATCTCTAAAAGAAGACCACATCTGAGCCTCTTATATACCTCATGCAAAATAAGGGTCTGTTTGCAAGTATTTTTCCCAAACTCCTAATGGAAATGGCAGACAACACATGGCAAAACTGACCTTTGAACTGACCAAATTCAAGTTTTTTTAAATCTTTGGGAAAAAAAAAATAATCATGTGGCCGTTTAAAAAATTAATGACTTAAATTATAGAAAAGATATATTATCTACAATATATGCCAGGTGACCCATTAAAGTAAAAAAGAAAAAATCCCATATTCAAATAAATACTTATGTTAAAAACTACAATCTTGGATCTTGGTGCTTTCCAAAATTCTGAAATCATAATTAAAGGAGGGGCCAGACCAGATTTTTTGTTCTTTTCTTGAGAGAGCTGGGAGTAGGTTGGGAAGAGAAGGAAGTGAACCTTAACTCTTTGGTGCAGGCCCTGTATAGCAAACTTTGCCTGGGGCACATTTTTATGGTCAAATTAAAAACCTTTGAGAATAGGAGTTTATCAAGGAAATGCTGACAGATTCTTACCCAGAGAAGGGCTAGGGGCAACACAATAATATTAAATAATATTAAGAAAGCTCTCCCTCAGCACAATCGAGCTTCAGCACTGGGGATAGAGTTGTCTAATGGATGCCACCGGCCAGCAAACAACTGTGATTTAATGTGCTTGAGCCTTGGTTATATGGTAGTTCCATGACCCTCTAAGCCAATTTTTCTTTTCTCTTTTTTCAACTGAAATATGCCTCAAAGGGTAAAGGATTGCCATTTTAGCCTTCATTTATGGATATATTGCTTTCTTTCAACAATATCTGATGGGCCTGTTAACCACCACCCATGGGAGTGCTGAGCGGGTTGCAGGGAGGTCTCATTGAATACAAAACACCAATTGTTTTAAGTAGTTTATTCACATTTTTTTCCTCTGCTTATTTTAATATGCACCACGTGTAAGTTAGATGAGGGCTACGGTAAAAACATTTTCAATGACTTAAGTCTTACTTTTCCTTCTAACGATCCGGAGCAAATCACATATTCATTGATCATGACGAATAAAAATGATTTCTGCTACAATGTCAAGAAAAAAACGTGTTCATTAATATGAACACTTCTCATCTACAGAGATGATTTACACGATGCAAGTAATGAAGGAGTGCTTTCTTAACTAGTCTACTATCAAACTTAAAAGATGAATCTTAAAATTCCCTTGAAAATACCATACAGTTGCTCATGTGTCAGGAAAGGAAAGACAGTCCCCATCACCAAGCCACCACCATAAGAGCGATATTAAATACTTGGAAAAAAATATGGAAACACTTGTGGCGATGATTAAATTGATAATTACAGAGATACACTGCCATAATGGTACATATTTGTTCTATGATAAGTGAAATAAAAAATAAGATCAATTTGGTTATAGAAATCCCTTAAAGAACACCACCACTTAATTATTTCAAACTTGAACTATCCCAAGAATGTCGAGAAAAAAATTAGAAAGCACTGGCTAAAAGCAAAGCAATCTGGAGACACCAACGTAATCAGCATGCCTTGTGCTTGTCTGTTAACCCTCTGAGTACATCTCTGACATTCAGGATCTTGGTAGCATAATGCTGGAAAGATTGCATTCCATCTGATTACTCAATATTTCTACTTGACAGCTCACATTCCACTGTTTATTTAGCACAGATCACTCAAATTCTACAGCGATGCGCTGGGATTCCCATGCTGAATGAGCCCTGCATTCTTCTGAGTTGCCCATCTGCAGCGTGCGGAGAAACGCTCCACAGCTTCACACGGTTCACAGTCCCTTTAGACGTTGATAGAAAAAGGCCTGAGCCATGCACTATAGGTTCTGTACACTAGATACTATAGCAATACATTTAATGACGACAGAAAAAGCGCTAATTCAGAGAAAGAAAGGAATATGACAATCTACTGTAGGTAGGTCTCTGCCCATAGGATTTTTCATATTCACACATTTAGAGTTGAGGCCAAGCTTTACAGCTACTCCTCAGCCTTAAAACAGTGCTTTGCTTTACAGTTCCAGAGAAAGCAGTCATTTCTGACTAGTTCAGTGTCCTTTACTAACATGGAATTTACCTATACACCAGCACCCTTCCCGGTGTTCTATACCCCCATCCCCTTAAAAAAAAAGGAAAAAAACCAACTCAACTGATCTACTGACTTTTGCTACTTTATGATTTTGTGTGTTATCATTTTTGGACTCTCTAAAAAAAGAAAAAACTCTCAATAAATGGTAATCTGTTTACATGTCAGGACAGAACAGAGATAATCCTAAATGTGGAAGAGCAAAAAATTTGGGAGACTGTGTTGCAAAGGAAGTGGCATGTTGTGATTTTAAAAATCTATATTAATGGAGAACATAGTTTAAGTGCTAAAGAATAAAAAGTAGCAATTGAAGATCAACGAGCATTTGAAAATTAAAAACTGACTATAGAAAGGTCACTCAGAAATTTTAAAAATGTTAGATATTAAAGTATATTCAAAGCAGAGAATATAAGTCTTATTTAGCCATCCAAATGCTAGTTTGTGAGACATCACTCACGGGCTGTTTCCTGGGTCACGGAGCTGAGTAAACCTTAGCAGGACCTGTGAGCTGGACCCCTGCCTCCCACACACCCTGCATGCCCCTCTCTGAGCAGTGCAGAAGCCCACAGGAGGTAGCAGGCCTGCATTTTGAAATGCAATATGTCCAGAAGAAAGTTGGGTTTCGAGACACAGGGCTAGGGAGATAGATTTGGTAAAAGGAGTGAAAACGTAGGTCTCAGACAGGGCTTGGCCCAAAGACAGAAAAATAATATATCCCTCTGGACAGCTAAAGATAGTGGTATAAAAAGGTCATCTTAGGGAATGGAAGTTTCATCCTCAGGGGTATCTTCTAGGTCTTCCTGGGGGACTATACAGGTAACCCGAAGGTACCAGTAGTTTATTTCCTTAAAACCCATCTTTAGAACATTCTCGATTGTATTCCCACGGTGCTTTCTCCTCAGCCACCTTGCAAAGCACTTGCCCCTAGTGCTCGCATGCCCCAGCTCTGCAATGTATGGATTTCATACAATATGTGGATCTCACACTGATGACCACAGTGCATGACAAAGCAGGTGAGAAAAAGCACAGGATCTTGTTTCCTCTTTCTGTTTGAAATCCCAGCCCTCGAGAGCACCTGGCAATTTATTGCTCTTTTCTACCAGTTGTTTCTTTCCTGGAGATGTCTGATACTGAGCAGACAGACCCCCTCCCTCACCAAGCACAAGACAAGCTCTGGTGACTCCCTGAGGGTCTGTGCTGGCAGTACTAGCAGCAGCTGATGCAGAAGCAGCATTTCTGGGGCGTCATCAGTACTTCTTGATATGGAGACAGTTTGGGGGGGCACCATCTATTTCCTGGGTCAGCCTATTTCCCTCCATGGGGACGCAGGACTCACTGTAGCTGACAGTCATACCTCTAATGAAAAAAAAAAAATTCCCCTTTTTAACAGGATTGTGAAGAAGGAAGAAGGGTGTGTACACTGAAGTTATAAATCAGTCATGCTCTAAGCCCACAGAAAAGGACAAGCAAGATATTCTAGATGTCCTTCTTGTCCAGACATTTCAACATCTAGTAACACCCCTTGATCTGCAGCAAAATCAAGAAACTGTGAGTGAACATCCAAATGCCTGAAAAATTCCCCAACAAGGCTTCTCAGTAAAACTCTGCACACTCAGAGGGTTAACACGTGCTATATTACATACTGCAGATCCTAGCTTGACTGATGAAAACATTCATTGCTTCTACGTTTAAAAAAATTGCAAGTTAGCCTTAACCCTTTGAGGACCCTATTAGCAGCAAATGACCATCTTCCCAAACACCACGTGCCATCTCTTTCAGGGAAAGGAAACTGCTACAAAGATACCTGAAAAGACACCTTCTGTTCTGCCATTCAGGCATTGAGCGCTAGATAGACCAGATGAAACTGTTTGACATAAATTTGGAAAACAATCTCAGAGTCTCAAAGGGTTAAGCTAGGACTTTGAGTCGAAGGGTCTTATTAAAAGGGCGAGTTGGGGGAGCGAACAGTCTCGGAGGAGCTTGGGGAGTAGTCCTCCGACTCCGAGTTGAGTTCTGGCGGAGCTGGCTGCGCCTTGTATCGGCTTCTCACATCCTGGTTGCGTCTTCGTCGGAAAACCTGCCTCTCCTTATCAAGAGCGGTGGTCTAGCAGGGGCATAAAATGAGAAAGAGGACAATTAGGCCGAGGGAACTGGCAAAAGAAACTCTTTCTAGAACATTCTGAGGTCCGAAATACACGCTGGCCAAGGGAATGTGCCCTTATGGCTCACTTCTGTTGACAACGGTCACAACCCCAAATCTAGCTCCTTAGAAGACCTGGCTGTGACATCCACAGGCCCAGGCAGGATGGATGACGTCGCGGGTCTGACCTCTCCCCAGCCCCGCACAGGCCTCCCCTAGCTCCACATCCACTCCCCACAGTGGTCCCCGGGCTAGCCGGAGACCTCTCTTGTAAGGGGAGCCTCGGCCACGTGTGTGTGACATGGAGGATGGCCCTGCGGGCACGCTGATCAACACACAGCTCAGGGCAGCTGTATAATAAAGATGACAGGCGATGAAGTTGTCGGACATGAACACAGAGCCACCAGCTCGTCCTGTTCCTTTAGCACCTCTTCACTCGAAATGATCTTATGATCTGTTGATGAGGGAGTGTGGCTGAGTCTCGGGGAAGGACTGGTTTAATTTTAATGAAACCGATGCCTGAAATGGAACACTGCTTTGAATGCAATTAAACCACATGGAAACCTTCCCATGGATTTCATTTTACAAAGTTCATTTTCACTGTAGTATGTGGTACTTTATGAAACTGAGATTCAGTTTCGTAGGTATTCCCAGTCACGGTCTCTATGCCTCATTTTGCTGAAGAAACCTCAGATGATCGCCAGAATGTGCTACCTAGCTATAGCTCTGGATGTTATTACATCAGGATGGGAAACAGCATGACTTCATCACAGATTTAATGGGTGTAGGGAGGAACAGGGTCATTGCAGAGAAACCTTACACAGAAAGCAGAAGGGCAGGTACAAAGCCTGAAGAGAAAGAGAGAACACATATGAAAGTGGAAGGCGTCCTTGTTTGAAAGTCCCTCTTTAAAAGGATGTAGCCTGGAGGTTACTCTGCTTTTAAGAGATTACTTCTTCTACAGGGATATATGCTACCATTTTTCCTCTTGAAAATTTACTGTTAGCTTCTTCAAAGAACAGAGATAAATTTATTGCCAGCCTGGTTCTGAGAACAAAGTGAAAACTAAGCCCTTCATACAATTGCAGTATAGCATTAGAGCAATCTTAGATCTAAAATAGGGCAATCAAAGCTCCAAAATGAAGTAATAAAGAGAGAAAGAGCGGCAGCTTTGTTAGGCTGACCTGCTCTACTTTAAAAACCATCCACGCACTGAATAACCGTGTTACCAACCAATGAGGAAAATAAACTTTAATAATGCACTCCTCGTGTCACTGGATTGCTAACACAATGATCCAATAACTGGTTTGTTGTAATGTCTGCCTTTGATTCTCCTACTTGGTGAATTTTTAAGGACCGTCATATGTGTAGTCTTGGTCTTATACCCATCGATTTTACGATATTTTCAGCATCATAAACCCAAATTCCTAACTTTATGTAAAACATTGTAAAGTCACAACACATGGTATGCTGCTTTCAAAGCAAACTGAAAACATACTGTTTGTGTGGAGTTGAATGTTTGTAAAAAAAACAGACGTCTATTTAGTCTGCCTTACATGAAAAGCATTCTGTAGTTAATCCAAGAGTAATATAAACTCCTCTCTTGGTCATAAAAAATATTTCTATTTCTACCTTCTTGAGAAAGAAGAAAGTCATTGGCGTTGAACTGAACTCTGACTAGTGAACAGAGGCAGTCAGACGTGGGAAGAAAAGCACATCGGGCTGGTGGCCGGGAATTGTGTGTCCTGCTCTGACTGTCACTGGCTGTGCAAACCCTTCACTCGGTTCTCTCATCTGTTAAATGAGGAGCAGGAATCATTCCTTCTCACCCTTACAGAGTTGCTGCAGGTAAAAATGGAGGTGCCAGACCTCCCAGAAATGTAAGGTGTTCTTGTTTTCTTTACAATTTGATACAGGATATTGTTTTAAAATCAAGTAATTACAGGGCCGAGCCCTTGGCGCACTCGGGAGAGTGCGGCACTGGGAGTGCAGCAGCGCTCCCGCCACGGGTTCGGATCCTAGATAGGGATGGCCGGTGTGCTCACTGGCTGAGCACGGTGCGGCCGGTCTCAAAAAGGACAAAAAAAAAAAAAAAAAATCAAGTAATTACAGGGAAGAGAAAAGTAATGCAAACAAAGCTCACATAAGAACTTAGAGCCCTCTCTCTTCCTTTTAGTGGCAGCTCTCGATATTTACCTCATCTCCCCATGATCTACTCAATTACTTCAAGTCACACTGTTGGCTGCAGCCAATACATAATTTCTCCACAAACACCACAGTCCAGTTTATGCAGACGCTGGTGGCATTTAACGTTGAGCCCAGGCTTGGACGACCCCATTGGCCTCATTTTCACCTGCATTTCTGCAAATCCTTATACGGTCAATCACATTTTCTTCCTTACTTGTCTTTCTGCCTAG
>NW_007742708.1:0-11434 GCF_000696425.1 Galeopterus variegatus
CACCAAGGGTTGCAATCCCGTTACCGGTCAGTAAAAAAGACAAAAAGGAAAAAAATAAAAAAAGAAATGGCCACCTACCTATCCATCACTTAGAACATGAAAAACCTATAGGCAAAGTCTAAATAACATAGTCCATTCTTCTTTACAGATATTTTATTTTAATTTCTGTGACACTTGATAAATGCTTTGTTTATTGGCATTAAATAGAGCTTTATAAAGATTTGGAATCTAAGTCCCAGTTCTACAACTAGCCAGCTACATGACCTTGAAAAGTCACTCTACTTCTCTGAACTGCAGTTTCCTCACATCCAAAATTGGGGTGATAATAATGATGATAATAATAAAATAATATTTGCCTCAAAGTGTCACTGACATAATAAAATGAGACAGTGAATCCAATAAACCTCTGAAATGGTACTATGGTATTTAAGAACATAAGTCATTGCTATTATTATAATTGTTATTGTTGACCAGGCTTCAATAATTGTACTATCTTAATAAACCTAGTTTTTCTAATCTCACGTCAGCTAAAAGACTTGATATTTAATATTTCCAATGTTTTACTTGCCTTAATATTTCTTTAAAAGAGCAAAAGATACTACTATTACAAAAAAGTTAAAGTAGAGTATAGACTGCTTCTTCTAAGTTGTGTGGTCTCAATTCGTGCTAGAAAATTTTTCCTTTGAATTGCTCTTTAACTAAGCATTCCACTAATCTCTTAAAATTACTGTGTTGATAAGCCTTACATGGCTGGGATTTTTCTTTAATTGACACTTAAAATTTGGTAGTTTACTTACAACTTCTCACAACAGACTATTTCAAATCCGAAACCATAGATTATTTTATACATATTATACTATAATTTTAAAAGCATCCTTTGTTCTCTCATAAAAAAAACTGTTAATGTGTTAGTGTAAGCCTTTCTCTAAATACAGTATACAATGCGTGATATTAACAGGGAAGGGCAATGAGTAAATTAAAAATATTTATTTAAGTATATTGAATATTTATTATGAAGTATAATTTCACCTATATGCAAGTAATTCATACCATAATGGCTCAGATTCATGAAAGGAAAAAAAACACATATCGAATTCATTACATTTATTAGTTTTGAAAACACTGAGTCTTGTTAAATTACGAAAGACTGAACTTACTGAGTGATTCACAAAATTGGGTTTCAACTTACTCATGAATTGTAGTGTTGGACTATCTAGTGTAACTCTTTTGTCTGTCTGCATGAGACAACATAATTGTTACTGTAATTTCTTAATATTATTATGCATCATGGACAATGAATTATTTTAGGGGAAAAGGATAATAATTTGTATTTTCATGAATCAATAAACATTTATATTTTCTGGTAAGATTGGAATCTATCAATACATTCAGCAAATAAATTAAAAAATTTGAAAATCAGGATTTTCACAACCTTAAATTTGCCTTCAGAATGATGAAATCAATCCTTATATTAGGGTATCCATAGCTGCATAACAAACCACAACAAAAGCTGGAGGCTTATAACAACATTTTTATTATTCCTTCCTATTTTGTGTTTAGCTGGTGGTTCATCTAGGCTCACCCTCAACATATGGGTCTAGAGTACATCAGGATGTAGATTATATTTAAAACCAAGTGATCAGATGGCATAACTAAAGGGATTTTGGTAGAGAAAAGAAAAGCTGCAAGCACTGAGCACTGAAACATTTCAGTTCTTAGAAGGTAAAGAAATGAGGCCAAACCAACAAATATAAAGAAGTGGCCACTGAGGGGTAAGGAAAATTAGGGAGTTGGTATGTATCTTTGAAGCCAAGGAAAGAAGTATATCAAAGAGGAAGAAATGAGAATAGTCAAATGGGTCAAACCCTGCTGATAAAATTATAAGAATACCAGATTAGAACTGAGATTTAGCAAACTGGAGGTCATTAATGTATTTGAGAACAGAAATTTTGAAGAAAAGCTGTGGTTCATAAAAGCCTGATTGAATGTGTTCAAAGAAAAAAGAACTAAAGCCAGAAAATTCTTTCAATAATTTTCTCTGTAAAGGAAATAGAGAAAAGAAGTAGTAGTTGGTGGGGTTGTAGGGAAAGAGAAAGATTTTCAAAGATAGGAGAAACAACAGCATATTTACTGTGAATGGAAATGATATAGAAGAGAGAAAAAATAACAATAAAGAAGATAGTGGGAAGAATTTATGAAGTGATAACCTTGAGTAGGTGAACAGAAACAGGGTTTGCTCTGGTCTGAATGTGTCTCCCCAAAATTCATACATTGAAAGCTAATCACCAATGTGATACTATTAAAAGGTGGGACCTTTGGGAATTGATTACATCATAAGGGTAGAGTCCTCATGAATGGGATTAGTGCCCCTATAAAAGAGAACCCAGAGAGCTACCTTGCTTCTTCCATGATGTGAGGACACAACAAGAAGGCTTCATAAAGTGAACATTTGATAAGGAGATTAGTAAGGATCAGCCAGGTGCTATCACCAAGACAATGGAAGAATGACCCCAAACATATTTCGGAGATTATTGGGGGTGTCCCTCCCATCACAGGTCTTGAGTGCCAAAACCTGGAAGACAGAATGATTTCGAAGGAGAGGCCACAGATGTGCAAACAGAAACCAAAAACAAGGAGGAGTTACCATACTTAGATAAAATAGACTTTAAACCAAGAACTAAGAGATTATTGGGGGTGTCCCTCCCATCACAGGTCTTGAGTGCCAAAACCTGGAAGACAGAATGATTTCGAAGGAGAGGCCACAGATGTGCAAATAGAAACCAAAAACAAGGAGGAGTTACCATACTTAGATAAAATAGACTTTAAACCAAGAACTATATAAAGATACAAAGAAAGACATTATATCATGATAAAAGAATCAATGTAGGAAGAAGATATAACAATCATAAATACATATGCACCCAAAATTGGAGCACTCAGAAATATAAAGCAAATTGGATCTAAAGGGACAAATAGACCCTAATAAAATAATAGTTGGTGACTTTACCATGCCTCTCTCAGTATTGCATGGATCATCTAGACAAAAAATTAACAGAGAAATACTGGATTTAAATGGCACTTTAGACCAAATGGACTAGACAAAGAATCACAGAAGATTTCATCCAACATCTGCAGAATATACATTCTTATCAGCAGACAGATCATTCTCCAGGATAGACCACATGTTAGGCCACAAATCAAGTCTCAACAAATTTAAAAGATTAAAATCATATCAAGTATTTTCTCAGACCACATAAAATAAACAGAAATCAACAACAAACAAAACCTTCCAAACTATACAAATACATGGAAATTAAATAACATGCTCCTGAGCAACTAATGAGTCAAAGAAGAAATACAGCAGGAAATCCATAATTCCTCAAAACAAATAAGAATACAAGCACACTTTACCAAAACCTATGGGATACTGGCAAAAGCAGACTCAGAGGGTATATTAGTATTGCAGTAAGTGCTTATATAAGAAAAGTTGAAAGATCCCAAATAAACAACCTAATATTACACCTCGAGGAACTCAAAAAGCTAGAACAGTCCAACCCCAAAATTAGTAGATGGAAAGAAATAACAAAGATCAAAGCAGAAAAAGTAAAACAGAGACCAAAAAAAAAAAAAACAAAAAAAGATTGATGATACAAAAAAATTTTTTTGAGAAAATAAACAAAATTGATAAACAATTAGCTAAACTATCCAAGAAAAGACAAGATCCAAATATCAAAAATCAGAAATGAAAAAGGAGACATTACGACTGATTCCACAAATACAAATATAATCATTAGAAATACAAAGAATCACTAGAGACTGTTATGAACATCTATATGCTAACAAATTGTAAAATCTAGAGGAAACAGAGAAATTTCTGGACAAATACACCCTATCAAGTCTGAACCAAGAAGAAATAGAAAACCTGAACAGACCAATAATGAGTAACATGATTGAATCAATAATCAACAGACTCCCAACAAAGAAAAGGTCAGGACTGGATAGCTTCATTGCTCAATTCTAACAAACCTTTAAAAAAGATTTTATACTAATTCTTCTGAAATAATTCCCCCAAAATCAAAGCAGATAGTATTCTTCCACACTCATTCTATGAGGCCAGCATCACCCACATACCAAAACAGGACAAAGACACACACACACACAAAAAAAAAAAACCCACAGGCTAATATCCTTGATGAGCTTAGATGGAAAAATTCTCAACAAAGTTCTAGCAAACAGAATACAAGAGCACATCCAAAAGATTATACACCATGATCAAGTGGGACTCATCCCAGGGATGCATGGATGGGTCAAAATATGCAAAACAACAACTGTGATATACCACATTAACAAAATGAAAGATAAAAACCATACAATCATCTCAATAGACATAGAAAAAGCATTTGATAAAATTCAACATCTCTTCATGATAAAGACACTCAACAAATTAGATACAGAAGGAAAATATCTCAACACAATAAAAGCCATATTTGACAAACCCACAGCTAACATCATTCTGAATGGGGAACAGTTGAAAGTTTTTCCATTAATATATATTCCAACCACTCATTTATACATTCCTTCATTTATTCATTCACTCATCAAATATATAACGCCTACCTGCCAATTCTATGCCATATTTTGTGTTAGTCTCTGAGGATACAGTGGCAAGCAAAAGCAGGCATGTTCCCTGCCTTCATATAGCTTACTATTTAGTGTTAGAAACAAACATTAAGGAAATAATAAAATAATTATATATAAAATTGCGATGAGTAGTACAAGTTTGAATAGTGTATTATAAGGGATTGACATTTACATGGAGGTCAGTAAAACATTCCCTAAGGGAGGGACAGATAGTCTGATGTTTGAAGGGTACAGATTGATATATGAATAAAATAATTTCTAGGCAGAGGGAACAATATGAGCATATATCAGTATAGCCTTAGTAAAGATTATTGAAATAGAATAGACAATAGGAGAGTCAAAAAGTTGGACATTTGGAGAATAAGTTTTATAAATAAATTATGTGGACAAAATGTATCCTATATACTGTTAGTAAAATTTATAGGCATTTGAAACAATGGTATGACTAGCACCATATGTTTCTTTGGCTTTGATGTAAAAATGAAGGTATCCTATAAATTCAGTACAACATGCCTAGAAACTGTAGTTTTTAAGACTCCGGACTAAGCTCTTATGAACGAAAAAAATTAAGTACTAATGAAGGGTTGAATAATTACAGTTTATAAAATCACTATTGAGTATGAGTTGACATTTCTAGACTTGATGACTCACTTAACCAGTATTTATTTTTGATGTTTTCCACTTAGTACAGAATAATTTCTTTATTTTTACTTTTAAATACAACCTCAACTGTTGCTCCCAATTCTTTAGTTTTCC
Source organism: Galeopterus variegatus (assembly GCF_000696425.1). Taxonomy (NCBI): domain Eukaryota; kingdom Metazoa; phylum Chordata; class Mammalia; order Dermoptera; family Cynocephalidae; genus Galeopterus; species Galeopterus variegatus. The sequence continues at coordinate 5,398 of NW_007742708.1, forward strand.
CTTTCCCCGTTTGGTTTTCCTTTTTTCCTTCCTTCCTCCCTTCCTTCCTTCCTCCTTTCCTTTCCTTCTTATTTATTTATTTATTTAATTTATTACAAATATTCATGAGATACAAAGCTGATTGTCCCCCCTCCTCCCCACGATGTGGGGGCCAGATTCATACTGGGAGCATACGGACACAAAAGCACAGTGAGAGAGGAAAAATAAGCCTTACTGGTTACAGCCAACCTGGAAATCTATAATCAACAATGTTTCACTACATGTAACCAAATGACTAGAAGAGAGGAGATCAAATTTGCACATTACAAAGAAATGACTAAGTTTTACAACAATTAATAGCCTACTTACCCTGAATAGACCAACACACATTGTATATGTGTATTGAAATATAACTCTATACCCTATAAATATGTACAATCAATATGTTTCAATGCAAAAAATTTAAATAATTAGTTAAGTATAAGCTGCCTAACTATAAAATAAAATAAAAGCCACACAATTTATGGTATTTCCTTACAGCAGCCCAAATGGACAAGACGGATATAATGTGCAAGTATAGAAATTAGCCTCAGATAAGAAAAGAAACAACTCCTCCAGTAAGAGGAGAGAATGAATAAAAGGCATAGATGCAAGTAGGTCGGTGGATATGGTGATGGAAGTTTTTTGAAGTTTTCTCCCAATCGATTCTACTTTGTCCATTTAATAATTGTAACTTACCCATAAGCCACTCTGCTAGGCCACAGAGACACAAAGACAAATAAGCATTGTCCCAGCCTTAAAGACATTATGATTTAGATTTCTTGTTTGAGTGACAGGGTAGATGGGGATCCTCACAGAGTGAGGGAAGACAAGAGAAGGATCAAAGTGGAGGAGATTACCAATTTGTGGGCAAAGTGAATTTGTGGTACCTCTCAAAACAGCCTACTTCATAATCTTGTACAGAGCTGAATATAGTTGCAATCACGTAAGGTTAGATAATAAATGTAACACCATTACATCCTCCCGATCCCTTCTCTATTACTATTAAAATTTAAAAAATAGTGTATACATATATGTGTGTCATTCTTTCTATATTTCTTTTCTGTCCATGGGGACTCAAAATTTCAGCAATGAATTATTAGTTTAAGAATGTCATTCACCCTGTATAAGACAACTTACTATTCCTAAATACTTATAAATATTAGGAGAAAAATCATGTTGAATATATCAGAAAAATGCCCTGTTCCTAAAACAGTAGGAGCTAATTTATGTTTCTGACATCATAGTATATTGATAATTTGCACATGGGTATGATTCAAGTTAGCAATCTATAGAAGATTGCTAGGATATGAAATCCCCTTGTATTTTATAGTAATTTGCCTCCACATTAATTCATTGTTATAGATTCTGCAGTTCTCACTAGCTTCTGAAGAAAAAAAAAAACATGCAGTGATAATATATGGTTTGTTCCCTGTTTGTTTTCAGAAATGAAAAATACTAAATCAAAATAAACATGGAAAAGTCTGAACCTAGTAGGCCGTTAGGCAATTGAAGAGAATTGATCAGTGTAAATATGAAGAGTTATATGCTACCAATATTATTGTTGAACATTATATTTTTATTACAATCAGTTTTCAACTACATAGGAATGATGCTAAAAATTCTTTCCTAGTAGTTTCCAATGACACTTTTAGGAGACCAAAATGATGAATTAGACAATGGCAGTGCTATTGAAATATAGTCTCTAAAAAGATTTGGTAAAACTATTATTATACCAGAACTATAAACTTACAGGTCTGTAAATAAAGGACAAAAGGAGCTTTACAACATATTCCCTAACTAACACCTAATTGCTCTAACCAAATAGTTTATTGTCAAAACTAAATGAAGTCCTGCTGTACAACATCTTGTCTATACTTAACAATAACGTATTGTGCACTTAAAAATTTGTTATGAGGGTAGATCTCATGTTAAGTGTTCTTACCACAATTTTTAAAAATGCCATATAAAGAATGCAAAAGTAACACCATCTTCAATCTCCCCATATGTGATAACATAAAATTTTATGAGAAGATATGGTAACAATCAGATAGTATACTATGAACAATCTAGGCTTCACCTTGTCTATCTCAAGTGACAGATGCTAGGAATTTATAATGAAATCCCTGTGCCTAAATTTTAAAATATTAGAAAATTTGCTATATAAATTCCATAATTTCTCAAATGCATGTCTATTAAGTAGATTAGTTGTCTCCTATAATACCTTCCCACCCTGTGTTAATTATTTGGTTTCCCAGTGGCTACTTTCAGTTCCATAAATTATTCTACTTCTAAAGCAATCATAATTATCATCAATATAAAACCTATTTCATTCTAGATGCTTTGTATATCATATGTCAATTAATCTTTACCACTTTCCTCCCTATAAAGTAGGTGAAAATTTTCCTTCCAAATGAGGAAATTCAGCCTCAGCTAAGTACCGTGTGCAAAGTCACAAAACCAGTGAGTAGCAGAGACAGAATTTGAACAGAACTCTGTCTGACCCCAAGTGCCTCCATTACATCTATAACTCACTGCTATATAATAGATTCTATTCCAAGTCCATCAGGAAATTAAAAGGAGTGGTAAGACATAATTTATGCAATTAAAGAGTTTATTACATTCTTGGAAAAGTACACTGCAAAGCAGAATATAATATGCTACAAGAGAAGTTCAAACAATTGGTTTAGTTCATGGAAACATCACATATATGATTATAAATTTCAGGAACATGTTTTTCTGGATGAAATGATATCTGAAATAGGTCTTCAATGATAAATGGATTTATCAAAAGATGAAGACTTGGTGGTCAGGGGGATTAGAAAAGGACATAGAGTCAGAGGCCTTTCTAAAACATATATGACAAATCCACCACCAACATTATCCTGAATGGAGAAAAACCAAAAGCTTCTCCTTTAAGGACAGTAATAAGACAAGGATGCCCACTCTCACCATTCCTATTCAACATAGTACTAGAAGTATTAGCCAGAGCAATCAGGCATGAGAAAGAAATAAGTGGCATGCAAATTGGAGAAGACAAAGTCAAATTGTCACGGTTTGCAGATAACATGATCCTATATATAGAAAAACCTATAAACTCTACCAAAAACCTCCTAGAGCTCATAAACAAATTGAGTAAAGTTGCGGGATTCAAGATCAATATACAAAAATCAGTAGCATTCTTATACACCAACTACAAACAAACAGAAAAAGAAATCAAGAAAGCAAGGCCATTTACAATAGCTACCAAAAGAATAAAATACCTAGGAATAAATTTAACCAAAGAAGTGAAAGATCTCTACAATGAGAACTACAAAACTCCACGGAAAGAAATTAAAGAGGACAACAAAAGATGGAAAGACATTCCTTATACACAAAAAGGAATAATTAACATTGTGAAAATGTCCAAACTACCCAAAATGATCTATAGATTCAATGCAATCCCCATCAAAATACCAGGGACATTTTTCACAGAAAAAGAAAAAATGATCCTAAAATTCATATGAAACAGCAAGAGACCCCAAATAGCCAAAACAATCATGAGCAAAAAAAATAAATAAAATGGGAGGCATTATGCTCCCTGACTTCAAATTATATTACAAAGCTATAGTAACCAAAACAGCATGGTATTGGCATAAAAACAGACACATGGACAAATGGAACAGAATAGAGAACACGGAAATCGACCCAGATGCTTAGAGACAACTGATCTTCAACAAAGTCACCAAGAACATACACTGGGGAAAGGACAGCCTCTTTGGTAAATGATGGTAGGAAAACTAGATATCCATATATAGAAAAATGAAATTAGATTCATACCACCCACCATATACCAAAATCAACTCAAAATGGATTAAAGACTTAAGCATAAGACCTGAAACTATAAAATTCTCAGAAGAAAACATAGGGGAAACATTTCAGTATGTAGGACTAGTCAAAAAATTTATGAATAAGACCACAAAAGCACAAGCAACAAAAGAAAAATAAACAAATGGGATTATGTCAAACTAAAAAAGCTTCTGCACAGCAAAGAAAACAATCAACAGAGTGAAAAGACAATCTACAGAATGGGAGAAAATATTTGCAAACTATACATCCAACAAGGGATTAATATTCAGAATATACAAGGAACTCAAACAACTTCATGGTGGAAAAAAAAAAAGAAAAAAGAAAAAAACCCAAATAATCCAATTAAAAAATGGACAAAGGAGATGAACAGACATTTCTCAAAGGAAGACATACAAATGGCAAACAGGTACATGAAAAAATGCTCAACATCACTAATCATCTGAGAAATGCAAATCAAAACCACACTGAGACATCATCTCATCCCAGCTACTGGCTACTATCAAAAAGACTGAGAACATCAAATGCTTGTGAGGATGTGGAGGAAGGGGACCCCTCCTACATTGTTGGTGGGACTGTAAATTAGTACAGCCTTATGGAAAACAGTATGGAGACTTCTCAAACAACTACAGACGGAACTATCACACAATTCAGCAATCCCACTTCTGGGTATATACCCAAAGGAATGGAAATCATCATGTTGAAGAGATACCTGCACTGCCATGTTCATCACAGCTCTATTTACAATAGCCAAGATATGGAACCAACCTAAATATCCATGAATGAATGACTACATAAGGAAAATGTGGTATATATACACAATGGAATACTACTCAGCCATAAAAAGAATGAAATTCTGCCATTCACAGCAATGTGGATGAGCATGGAGAAAATTATGTTAAGTGAAATAAGCCAGGCAGAAAAAGATAAATACCATATGTCCTCACTCATAAGTGATAGCTAAGAAAGAAATATGGAAGGAAGGAAGGAAGGAAGGAAGAAGGGAGGGAGGGAGGGAAAAAAAGAAAGAAAAATAGAAAGAAAGACCCCAATAAAATGTTGAACTTCAGCAGGAGAGAATAGACCTATAGTTACTAGAGGTGGGAAAGGGGGAGGGGGGAAGGGTTAGGAAGTAATTGGGCAAGAGACACAAAAAATATTTGATTTGTAATGATGAGCACGCTGGTAATATCAATTTGATCATCACATACTGTACACCAATACTGAGAGTCAACTCTGTACTCCATAAATATGTATAAACGGAGAAAATTATGTTAAGTGAAATAAGCCAGGCGGAAAAAGATAAATACCATATGTCCTCACTCATAAGTGATAGCTAAGAAAGAAATATGGAAGTAAGGAAGTAAGGAAGGAAGAAGGGAGGGAGGGAGGGAAAAAAAGAAAGAAAAATAGAAAGAAAGACCCCNAAGGAAGGAAGAAGGGAGGGAGGGAGGGAAAAAAAGAAAGAAAAATAGAAAGAAAGACCCCAATAAAATGTTGAACTTCAGCAGGAGAGAATAGACCTATAGTTACTAGAGGTGGGAAAGGGGGAGGGGGGAAGGGTTAGGAAGTAATTGGGCAAGAGACACAAAAAATATTTGATTTGTAATGATGAGCACGCTGGTAATATCAATTTGATCATCACATACTGTACACCAATACTGAGAGTCAACTCTGTACTCCATAAATATGTATAATCAAAATTAAACACAAGGGGAATAAAAGAATGGACAATGAATATTTGTTAAGTGAATGAACGAGGGCTCAATGAGGAAACTAAAGTTCTTAAGAAAAAGAGGAAACTGTAGACATAGACAATGAAGGAGTACATTCATTGTGCCACTTATAAATACAATCACTCCCCTTCTGGCTTCATGCTAAAATTGTCACACTTAAATCACTCATAACTTCATCTGCTAAACTCCAATTGTGTGGACACAGTAGTAGCTCCCAAGCTGGAGTGGAAGGGAGAAATATCAGTGAGTCCCTCTATGCAAGACTGCCTCCAGGATCTATACTCTGGCATTGTTAAGAGTGTGAGCCACAAGGCTGACAGACTTGTACATTTGGAAACAGCTGTTATGCTTTGATTATGACACACTCAAATTTATGTACATGCATGGAAATAGATCCAGCTCTATTCATCTACATTCTTCCCACCTAAAGAACACTG
>NW_007742708.1:11861-15291 GCF_000696425.1 Galeopterus variegatus
GAAATATCAGTGAGTCCCTCTATGCAAGACTGCCTCCAGGATCTATACTCTGGCATTGTTAGGAGTGTGAGCCACAAGGCTGACAGACTTGTACATTTGGAAACAGCTGTTATGCTTTGATTATGACACACTCAAATTTATCTACATGCATGGAAATAGATCCAGCTCTATTCATCTACATTCTTCCCACCTAAAGAACACTGACATGAAGGTGCATGACTATGAGAAAGGGGTGCAAGTTCATTCACAGGTTTCTCCACAAAACCTATGAACACTGATGTTAGGGAGAGGGACACTGGACTAGGTGGTCAGTTTAGGAATGATGACCCCCTACTGCCCAGCACAATGTTGGGCAAATATTCTATTATAAATCATCCTTTTTCCTTCTCCTGAGTTTCCTTGATAAATGTTAATTTTCTACTGCTGGTCTCATTAATTTTCTATGCATTCATCCATCCTATAATCATTTACTGCAGAGCCACTATGTGCCACATACTGCACTAAGTTACACTATGGGAAACAGAGTCTAAGAGAAGTCCTTGTCTTCCAACAGCTCAAAGTCTAAATGGAAGGGACCCACATATGAATAAATCATTCTAGTGCAATGAGAGAAATAGATATATGTATCTTCCAAATGAAAGATACAGGAAAGAAGCCAGAGCTATAAGATTTAATGGATCAGAAAGTACATCATCTGCAGGAAACTTAAGCAATAACTGTACAAGTGCTACACTAGAGGAGAATCACAGAATTCTGAAATGTTCTAGCTTCAAGGGAACTGCAATTAATTTCTATTTTTAAAAAATCTACTATTAGAAAAGTAATTCCTAGACACTGTGCCAGGATCCGAGGATACACAAATAAACTCTGGCCCCCACCCACCTCCAGAAACCCACAACCCAGTGAAAAGTTCATGACTAACCACTAGTAGGAAGAGGCATTAAAAAGAGTACAAAGACAGAAAAAAACTGAAAATTTTATTAATATAGAATGCCACACCACTACAATGGAATTTAAGAGCAATCCTTACTTAAGACACACTCTCCTGCTATAAACTCTGAAATATTCTGTCATCAAACTGCCTCTGCAAAGGCATATGTAAGCAGAACATGACAAAATAGTCTACCCCTAACCCCCTCCATTCTCAGCCAACATTTCCTGACACCACTCCTTATGGGCACTCCCTCTTTAGTGACTCTATCATACCCTATACAGACTCTAATCATTCATTATTCATCAATTAATTTATCCATTCACTTATTTAATCAACAAACATATTTGGAGCACACATTATGTATGAGACACTGTACTAAGTGCTAGGGGTATAAAGTACTGAATAAAACAGACCCAACAATCCTGTTCTCTTGGAGCTTACATTCTAGAGGGAGTGGATAAAGAATAATCAAATAATATATATATATATATATAACAATTTGGGAATGATAAGTGCTAAGAACAAAAATAAAGTGGGATAAGAAAGAAAGGGAAGATGGAAAGAAAGTACTGTATTAGTTGTGTAAACAGTAAAGACCTCACTGATAATATGACATTTGAGCAGAAACCTGAATGATGTGAGAAATGTACCATGTAAGTACTTTGGGGGCAGAGCACTCCAGGCAAAGTGGAAGAAGTACAAAGGCCAGAGGTGAGAACATACATAGTGTAGTTAAGGAATAGTCAGATGAGTGATGATAGTGGCTTGAATACTATCAGCTCCCGTAGCTCTTTATGTACTTACTTGTATCCACTATTAGACTGTGAGCTCCTTGACAGTAAGGATCCTATCTTAGTTACCTGAGTTCCCACTGCCTACCACAGAACCTGACACAGTAACTCTCAATAAATATTTAAGTAATACATTATTGAGTGAGNTACCACAGAACCTGACACAGTAACTCTCAATAAATATTTAAGTAATACATTATTGAGTGAGAATTCAAACCTTCCTCTCCCTTGCTGGATTCACTCCCTGATTTATTGATGAATACGTATTGCATCCTTGACTAGGCTTTTCTGAAGGCAAGAATTGTGTGAGATGTTTCTTTTCCTCTTCTTCCCATCCCACACCTACCCCTAGAGCCCAGCACGGTGTTGCACAAATGTAACATAAGACCAAAAGAAATAAAATCATTGAAGAAATATCTAGGTGCAGTGAATGCTACCAAGACATCTGGAATAAGGAATACATAGCAGAAATCCCAGGAGACCAAAATTCTCTATGGAAACAAATGATGTGAAAATACTGAAAAGTAGCTATTCCTTAGGTAAGGAAAACACCTAATTTCTATCACTACCACCCTTAACCTCTCACGTGCACCACTGTATAGATAAAACCAGCATCATCCCATCATAATTAGAGTATGCTTTCAGAATCCAGAGCTGGGTCAGTAAACAGTGACCCCAGAAAGAACAGCCAAGATGTTTGATGTATAGTGCCCAAAANAAAAGCATAGGATGCTCAGACATGGTTTCAGCTGGAAAAGGTTCCAAAAAGTCTAAGTGGTAAGTACATGCATTAATATAAATCAAGCATATTTGCCACTTAGTAATACAGGGAAATGTGTCTATTCACATCTGAATCGCAGCCAGTGATTGGGAAAATGAAAAGTAGATTTGTGTATACACATGGTGAAGATTAGGCCTTCCAGCTCAGAGGCCTGTCTAGGAGACAAGGGTTCAGGCAATATCCCAAGCATAGAGAGTTTACTAATTCTAAGATTCTAAGCTGTGTGACTAATAAGATTTTCACACAGAAAAGGGGGTGTCAAGAAAGTACCAAGTTCTACAGACTATACCAATAAAAATAATGCAGAAAATGCTATAACGCATAAACTAGTGATCAGGGTTTGTCTCTTGTACATCAGATAACAAGGCTAATTGGCAGCAGCTCTGATACTGCTTGCAAACTTATGACCTGATCAAGAATGGCTCAGGGATGAGACAGGCTAGAACAAAAGTCAAAGCCCATCAGTAGCAGATTTAACAGCTGGAAGCCAGGATCAGAAAGGTAAAGGTATGAGGTGGGAGCTGCTCAAAAATATCAGAGATCTGTCAAACTGGAAAGGCATTGCAGACCTGCAAGCACAACTATATTAGAGATGCCCATCACTCCCCCCACACACACTCACACCCTTATTAGCGAATTTTCCCTACCCACATCCCAGAAGAGGCAGCCCTATGTACCCAATGAACACCTTCCTTGGCCACAGTTGACCAGATCCAAACTGAGCCAATCATATTTTCCTTCTGATAATTTGGAAATGAAATACAAGACTGAATTTGTTAAATTATATTGAGCAGGCCAAAGTCAACCCTTTGGCTACTTAACACCACAGCAAGCTTGGAACAGAAACTAAAAGCTTTTCTTTCTGAAAGTTGGTCTGAAGGGCAGTGAATAGAATATAAAGAACTCATGGAGAAAGAGACTCTA
>NW_007742708.1:16166-17666 GCF_000696425.1 Galeopterus variegatus
GGGTTAAAAATATTGTCTGTTTATTAGTGACTGAGAGTTCTCAGAAAAAAATTTCCCTTGAAAAATAGTCTTGTTCTTTAGAATTCTGGGGATCTTTAATAACATGTCATTCTCATTTGCAATACTATTCTTTATAGTCCTGTATTAAATATTCAGATTCAATTATAATTATTCTATTCCTAAATGATATTAAGCTATACTTTAAATATGATCCAATATCCTTGGATGCACAAACCCCAGAAAGAAAACACACAAAGAAAAAAATATATACCTATCCCACCAGCAGTGGATATCCAAATTTTACTTCCATAATTGCTCCCCATATTTTACCCTGTTTAGATGTATAAAAGGTTAACATATAATTCCATTTACAATGCTGATCCAGCAAGAAAGAAATTAATTTGGCATTAGAGTAGTAACATCAATTTCCCATGTAACTGAAGTAATGCATTTACTGGAAAGAGATTATTATCAATTCCATAAATCATTCACATGCTTTTTCCGGAGTCTGAGACAACTGAGTAATGTCATATATGTGAGCTGATATCACTTTCTGCATACTCATTTCATTAATCTATGCCTGGGACTGCAGAGGAGTTATCAGGATAAAATATAAAATTTGGAAAAGAATCAATTTTTCTGTTCTTAATTTCTCATGACATGTTTTAGGTAAGGTAAGTCAAATGTAGTCAGAAATGTGATGACATTGACCCATACTAGCAGCCAGCATTTTCAGAAAAATAAATTACACATTTGGTCAATTAGCTCCCTAGAGGTAACAAATACTTAATATCCACATGATAAGACAATGTGTAAATGTCAATGTAAATATTCCATTAAGGATCCTCAATAAAATGCTGACTGAAAGGAGAACTGAGTCTGAGCCTCTCTTTAAATAGTAGTTCTTCATTACTGCTGTTGTCATAATCATACAATCTCAGAGTTGTGTGTACCTGTATTAGTAAGAGGTCAACAGAGAAATAGAATGAATAGGATGGGTGTGTATATAATATACATGTATATGAATGTGTATGTATATGTATATGTACACATGAGGGTACTTCAAAAATTCATGGAAAGATTAGTATTATATTTCAATTCTACGTTTCCATGAACTTTTTGAAGTACCCTTGTGAGTTTGTGTGTATATATATATCTAAAGATTTATTATAAGAAATTGGCTCATGTGATCATGAAGGCTGACAAGTCTTAAGATCTACAGTCAACAAGCTTGAGACACAGGTGAGTCTATGGTGTTGTTCCAGTCCGAATGCTACAGGTTTGACATACAGGAAGAGTTTATGTTTCAGTTCAAGTCCAAAGGCAGGAAAGAATGAATATCCCAGCTCAAGGCAGTCAGGCAGGAGGAGTTTTTCCTTTCTCATGGGAGAATTGGCCTTTTTGTTCTATTCAGACCCTCAACTGATTGAACGTAGCCAGCTCAATTAGTGAGGGCAATCTGCTTTGCTCAGTCTACCAATTCAAATAGTAATGTCACCT